>NC_057945.1:41552235-41632235 GCF_018555375.3 Anguilla rostrata | reverse complement strand
AAATACGTTTATAAATGAAATAAATATTGAAAATAACACGCAGGCCAGTTTAGAGGGAGCGTCAAGTGCATATTGCGCCCGACAATAAGCAGCTTATTTTTGTGAATTATAGGCGAATGACATTCGAATATAACTAATTACAAAAGCTAATATTCGAATTCAATTTCATGGCACTTTTGACAGCCTTAATAGCGTATTTAACTGACTGCGTTGAAACAGAACTGACCAAAAACTTGACAGAAAAACAGATAGCAACAAAAGCATCACTAGTTATGTCCGTAGAATTAGAGTTCAAGCCATTTTGAGAATAGGGAGAATATCCCAGACAATGTTACTCAAACATATATTTGTGTAAAGAAAATATATTCAGAAATCACCAGCAAAGCAGCAAAGCCTCACATCTGGGCGGTGAAATTTATGTCCAAACTTGCCGGGGGATCAGGAATAATTACCAACCACGCAACTCTTTATAAAGAGGAGAGGACAGGCCCACATATTTGGCCCAATTTTTTACTTTCGTTAAGCTTTAAGATCTTTATTTACTTTCTTAAAGCAGTTCCGTTTCGAAATACTAAGCTGTTCCATTTCGAAATACTAAGGCGGCAAAACGGAGTTGAAAAGAGTACTCTGCGTTGTTGTTAAAATAAATATAAATAATAGCTTATTCTTGCACATCGCGATTATATAATTGCGTTAAAGAAAGCATTGCAATGTTCGTCTGGAATCGGAAATTGGAATCACTTGTTTGGATTTTTGACGGATTTTCCCACGGAATGCACGGATTGAAAGAGACATACATTTCTTCAAAGCGAAAAATGCCTCTGCTCACCTCCCCTACCGGGTGCACAAGCTGTCTCCAACGTACCCAGAGAATCGCCGAGCTTGAAGGCAGGATTTCCACCCTTCACCAAATTAAGGAAGATGAGCACCTCCTCGACTCCCTCGCCGCATCTGCCTCAGGGTTTGCCAAACGGATTCAATCCTTCCCTGGAATCATGCAAACGAAGGCAGAGAGCCAGCCCCTACTCTCCCAGAGCTGCGTCCAGTCGCTCCACGGCGGGTCCCTGTTAACTGTTCCCGTCACGGAGCGTCTCCTCCTCTCCGACACTCGGCTCCACCATCGATTCTGCTCATTGGCGACTCCATTATCGGGAACGTCAAGAGTTTCCATTGCTATTACCTCTGTTTCTGATTTTACTGTTTCTGACCATTTTTGTGTATTTTTTACTGTTTTAATATATAATGAGGTTAAGCATACTGAACGCACCATTAAGAAAAGCTATCTTGACTCTGATGCACCTAAAAATTTTATGACTGTCTTTCAAAATAGCTCTTCTTCTTGCCTGCATCTTTCCTGTAATGACCCAGTTGATTGCCTTTGCAAGAGACTAAGAGAAAGCATTGACCATGTGGCTCCTATTAAAGTCAAAAAAGTTATGAACAAGCCCAGAGCCCCCTGGAAAAATGAGGAAACAGCTACTCTTAAAAGAATGTGTCGAAGGGCAGAACATAAGTGGAGAAAAACAAAACTACAAATTCACTTTGATATCTTAAAGGAAAATATTGTAAAATGCAACCAATGCATCAAAATCGCTAGGCAAGCATATTTTTCCAATTTAATCGCCAGCAATAAAAACAAGCCCCATATCTTATTCTCAACAGTCAATAGAATAATAAATCCTCCTCGTTCAGCACATTCGGAACTACTTTCCACAGCCAAGTGCGATGAATTTGCAAAATTTTTTAAAGACAAGATAGCTAATATAAGGATGGATATATCCACAAAACAAACTAGCGATCTCGCAGAAATTGACCCTGTCTCACCACCAAAGAGCTCTCTTGGTTCCTTTAACCTCACTAATGAAAATCTTTCAAACAAAGTAATAAACAGCCTCAAGTCTCTTCAAAAAAAGTCTATACTTGCTTTTCCGGTGAATTATTAAACATTATCAACCGCTCCCTGCAAACTGGCATTTTTCCATCTACTTTTAAGATCACCATAGTTAAGCTCCTTCTTAAAAGGAGCACTCTTGACCCATCCATGCTAAATAATTTCAGGCCTATCTCAAATCTCATTTTTCTGAGCAAAATCCTTGAAAAACTATCAGAGTACTTAAATACAAATTCCATTTTTGAAAAATTCCAATCAGGTTTCCGTGCAAAGCATAGCACCGAGACAGCTCTGGTTAAAGTTGTTAATGACATCAGAGTAAACATGGATAAGGGTAATCTTTCTGTCCTGATGCTTCTGGACCTTACTGCTGCCTTTGACACGGTGGATCATGAGGTCCTTATTTCTAGGCTGGAAAAATAGGTTGGTCTCTCAGGCACAGCTCTCAATTGGTTTAGAACCTACCTGCTTGGTCGTGAATTCTCCTCAGTAGGAGTCAGCACTACTTGTGGGGTGCCCCAGGGTTCAATCTTAGGACCCATCCTATTTAGTTTATACATGCTCCCATTAGGAACTATTATCCGCAAACACAACATCAATTTTCACTGTTATGCGAATGACACCCAAATATATATATCAGTCATTCCTAACAACCTCAAACCAATTGATAATCTCTTGAAGTGTCTCTTTGATATAAACTTGTGGATGACTCAAAACTTTCTGCAACTAAACCAAGATAAAACAGAAGTCATGGACATTGGTAATGAGACTAAGAGGGAATTGGTTGTCACTCATCTTGAAAGGAGAGGTCTCAATGTCACCTATCAGGCTAAAAACGTGGGTATGCTATTTGACAGCAATTTGGACTTCGATGCACACATTAGAAATGTGACCAAGACAGCTTTCTACCACCTGAAGAACACTGCAAAAGTTAAGCCCTTCCTTTCCCAAGAAGATGCAGAAAAGTTAACACACGCATTTATAACTAGTCGTCTTGATCATTGTAATGCCTTACTCACTGGCCTTCCCAGAAAAGTTATTAATAAACTGAGACTGGTTCAAAATGCCACAGCCAGGGTACTTACGAACACTAAAAGATTTTGAACATATTACCCGTTTTAAAATCATTCGACTCATTCATCTTTCTGTAAAGCACATTGACTGGCACTTTGTGTTCGAAGTGCGCTGTATAAATAAAGTTTATTATTATTAAGAGTTTCAGACTGGACTGGGGGTCAGCCTCGCGTCCAAGTCCAAAGCCCCCCCCACCCCCGACACACACACACACATGCAGAAAAAGAGAAAAAAATCAATTATCAATTAGAAGGTGGCACGTTTCTACAAGAGAGAAAAGTCAACAGTCATAACAAGAACATGCTTTCAAACAAAAGAAATACAGAAGGAATAAGAGAACTGTGGTTTTACAACTGCGAGAGTGGGTGTGTGCAACACCACTTTAAAGACTCTTGGCCGTCTTCAAGAACCATTTCCCCAGTTCGGCGAAAAGGGACAGCTATTTTGGAGACCTGCCGACTGTTTACAAAAAGCAGAACAGCGAACAGACGCTAGAGCGGTGGCCCTCTTTCTGTTCACGGAACACACGCCCCCAGGGCGATGTGCGCTGTGTGTGCGCTGTGTGAGCCGGGCTCAGCACACACTCCATGCCCACATGAGGCCTTACACACTCTGCTCATTTTAATGTTGACTCATCTCAATTTAGATAAAAACACCTGAGAACCTTTTTCCAGTGATCTGTGTGATTGAGTCTCAGACACAGACTGAATTATTCAGCAGTTCCCATGTCAAAGATTTCCGCCACAATGCAAATGTGCCTCAGCTGAGGTGTGAAGGAGAAGCAGCGATCTGGAAACTGATCAGCAGTATTAGTGATAGGGAAATTGATCAGCAGTATTTCAGTGATGGGGAAACTGATCAGCAGTATTAGTGATGGAGAAATTGATCAGCAGTATTTCAGTTATGGGGAAATTGATCAGCAGTATTTCAGTTACGGGGAAATTGATCAGCAGTATTTCAGTTATGGGGAAACTGATCAGCAGTATTTCAGTGATGGGGAAATTGATCAGAGTGTGTGTGTGTGTGTGGTGTGTATGGTGTGTGAGTGTGTGAGTGTGTGTGAGAGAGAGTGTGTGTGTGTGGTGAGTGTGTGTGTGTGTGTGTGAGAGAGAGTGTGCGTGTGTGGTGAGTGTGTGTGTGTGAGTGTGTGAGTGTGTGTGAGAGAGAGTGTGTGTGTGTGGTGAGTGTGAGTGTGTGTGTGTGTGTGCATGTGTGGTGAGTGTGTGAGTGTGTGAGTGTGTGTGTGTGTGTGTGTGTGTGTGTGTGCGTGTGTTAGTGTATGTGCAGGTACCCACCATTCCATGACGATGAGCAGGCACTTCTTCCCCTGGTACAGGTTCTCGTAGACGTCCACAATGCGCACAATGTGGGGGCAGGGCGAGGCCCTCCAGTGCAGCTCCACCTCCCTCCGAGCCTTCGCACAGTCCTGCAGCATCTGTGAAAGATCAGACACTCAGGAAGACCTTCCAAAGGAGCTTTATTTCCTGCAGCATCTGTGAAAGATCAGACACTCAGGAAGACCTTCCAAAGGAGCTTCATTTCCTGCAGCATCTGTGAAAGATCAGACACTCAGGAAGACCTTCCAAAGGAGCTTCATTTCCTGCAGCATCTGTGAAAGAACAGACACTCAGGAAAACCTTCCAAAGCATCATTGTTTCCTGCAGAATCTGTGAAAGATCAGACACTCAGCTTTATTTGCACTATAGCTACCAGCCACATGCTCAGTTGTTTGGCTACATGCATTTATAAGGCGGGTAAAACGGTGTTAATATTAGGGCTTTGCTTTGCAGTCAAACGCAGCGTTTGTGACAGTGATAACAGACCCTGTGTTTGCACAGGCAGGCTGGCAGGCACAGGCTGCCTCCCTGTGGAAGGCAAGGGAACTGAATTCTCTTGCTGCTCAAGAATATCTAATGAAACCCTGCCCCCTTCTGGTGAAATGTCCCACTGCACTCAAAATGAAAAGCCTTGCCAGATAAAGGAAGAGAGAGTCCTCTCTTTCATACAGGTGGTACATTGTTCCCATGGTGACAAGCTGATTTGTCTCACTCCAGTGGGCCTATTCCATTTTGTTTTTTTTTTGTTTGGCACCTAAAGTTTGTGTTTTACAGCAGCAAAGCAGCAGACAGCCACCTCTTACTACAACTGGCCGTGGTTCTCAACCAAAACCATTTAAAACTGAGCTGTATGTTATATCAGACTGAGCTGTATGTTATATCAGACTGAGATGTATGTTATATCAGACTGAGGTGTATGTTATATCACATTGAGCTGTATGTTATATCAGACTGAGCTATATGTTATATCACATTGAGCTGTATGTTATATCACATTGAGCTGTATGTTATATCAGACTGAGCTGTATGTTATATTGAAGGAGTTTTTATTTTCAAACAACATTTTATCTGATTTTCAATCAGGTTTTAGGGAAAAACACAGCACAACTACAGCTGCCTTTAAAGTAGTTAATGATATAATTGAATCTTTAGATAACAAGCATAACTGTGCAGCCCATTTCATTGACTTATTTAAAGCTTTTGATACTGTGGATCATGCAATATTGAAGCAAAGACTTATCAGTGTAGGACTGTCAGAGCAAACTGTCTGTTGGTTTGAAAATGATCTATCAGGCAGATCTCAGTGTGTGCAGGCTGAAGGTATCACTTCTAGCTTCCTTAGTGTATCCAAGGGTGTGCCCCAGGGATCAGTCCTGGGACCACTCCTATTCACTATATATATCAACAGGCTTGATTGAAATGTTTCAAATGCAAATTTCCACTTTTATGCCAATGATACTGTGATATACTGCTCTGCTTCTACACCAATCCAGGCTCTATGTCAGCTACAACTTGCTTTTAATACTGTACAACTCACCCTTTGTGATTTAAAACTTGTTTTGAATGCTGAAAAAGCCACTGAACCTTCCATCACCACTTTTCAGGGCAATGAGATTGAGTCTGTATCTCTGTGCAAATATCTAGGAATCATAATTGACGACTCTCTCTCTTTTAAGCCTCACATTCAGCAACTGGTGAAAAAACTGAAGTTGAAATTGGGTTTTTATTTTAGAAACAAGTCTTGCTTTTCCTTCGAGGCTAAAAGGAGACTTGTTGCTGCCAACAACCCCATTCAGGCCTGAATCCTAACAGAGACCGGCACGCCCCCTCTCTCTGAGAGCTGAGTGTGAAGAGCCTGCTCCCCAACACGGCCAGACTGTGCCCCCCAACACGGCCAGACTGTGCCCCCAACACGGCCAGACTGTGCCCCCCAACACGGTCAGACTGTGGCCCCCAACACGGCCAGACTGTGCTCCCCAACACGGCCAGACTGTGTGCCCCAACACAGCCAGACTGTGCAGCCCAACATGGCCAGACTGTGCTCCCCAACACGGCCAGACTGTGCCCCCCAACACGGCCAGACTGTGCCCCCCAACACGGTCAGACTGTGCGGCCCAACACGGCCAGACTGTGCTCCCCAACACGGTCAGACTGTGGCCCCCAACACGGCCAGACTGTGTTCCCCAACACGGCCAGACTGTGTGCCCCAACACAGCCAGACTGTGCAGCCCAACATGGCCAGACTGTGCTCCCCAACACGGCCAGACTGTGCCCCCCAACACGGCCAGACTGTGCCCCCCAACACGGTCAGACTGTGCGGCCCAACACGGCCAGACTGTGCTCCCCAACACGGCCAGACTGTGCCCCCCAACACGGTCAGACTGTGCGGCCCAACGCGGCCAGACTGTGCTCCCCAACACAGCCAGACTGTGCTCCCCAACAAAGCCAGACTGTGCTCCGCAACACAGCGAGACTGTGCGCCCCAACACAGCCAGACTGTGTGCCCCAACACAGCCAGACTGTGCCCCCAACACAGCCAGTCTGTGCTCTTCCAACACAATCAGACTATGACACATTCCTCTCAGTGCTCTCAACCGCCTCAGTTCCCCTGTCCTTCCAGCAGAGGTCGCTGTGTGCTTAGATACAGCAGGAGGGGGGGGGGGGCATGGGGGGGGTGAGAAAGAGCAGGAGAGAGAGTCCCACCAGCCCTGTGACTGACACCTGCGGCTGTACTTTCCCTCCAAACCACCGGCTTTTAAAACGGAACTGAAGACCTTTCAGCATGGCTTTTACATTCATCCATACTGGTCCTCATTTAATGCTTCAATATCTTATTTTATTTATTTAAATTAAATTTCACTGGTTTCTTTATTGTCTCTTTTACTTTTTGTAGTATTTCTTCTTACTAGTTTTAATGCCATTTATGCTGTTAATGTATCGGTTCTTCCGATTGGTCGGTAAGCCCTTTGTGTTGCAGTAAGAGGTAGGGAATGAGCTGGATAAATGAAGGATGACTGATTGACAGATTGACTGGGTGGGACGGGCCGGTCACTGTGGGCAGGGGTGGGGATGAAACAGGCCCCCTCTGGGTTTTTCCACTGCTGTCTGTGGTTCTGCGGCAGAAACCGGCACAGGAACCTGCAGCCCACCGCACACCACCTGGCCCGGGGGCGTGGCTTAGGGGCAGAGCTGTTAGCCACTGGCCAACCTCCCCCCCAAAGGACAGTCTTCCACAGCATCCCAGTAATGTGAGCACAAGGACAGCACTTACTACCAAACCCAGAACCAAACTCACTGCCAAACCCAGAACCAAAACCAGAACTAAACTCTGCCAAACCCAGAACCAAACTCACTGCCAAACCCAGAACCAAACTCACTACCAAACCCAGAACCAAACTCACTGCCAAACTCAGAACCAAACCCAGAACCAAACCCAGAACTAAACTCACTGCCAAACCCAGAACCAAACTCACTACCAAACCCAGAACCAAACTCACTGCCAAACCTAGAACCAAACTCACTGCCAAACCCAGAACCAAACTCACTACCAAACCCAGAACCAAACTCACTGCCAAACTCAAAACTAAACTCACTGCCAAACCCAGAACCAAAACCAGAACTAAACTCTGCCAAACCCAGAACCAAACTCACTACCAAACCCAGAACCAAACTCACTACCAAACCCAGAACCAAACTCACTGCCAAACCCAGAACCAAACCCACTGCCAAACCCAGAACCAAACTCACTGCCAAACCCAGAACCAAACTCACTGCCAAACCCAGAACCAAACTCACTGCCAAACCCAGAACCAAAACCAGAACTAAACTCTGCCAAACCCAGAACCAAACTCACTGCCAAACTCAGAACCAAACCCAGAACCAAACCCAGAACTAAACTCACTGCCAAACCCAGAACCAAACTCACTACCAAACCCAGAACCAAACTCACTGCCAAACCCAGAACCAAACTCACTACCAAACCCAGAATCAAACTCACTACCAAACCCAGAACCAAACTCACTGCCAAACCTAGAACCAAACTCACTGCCAAACCCAGAACCAAACTCACTACCAAACCCAGAACCAAACTCACTGCCAAACTCAAAACTAAACTCATTGCCAAACCCAGAACCAAAACCAGAACTAAACTCTGCCAAACCCAGAACCAAACTCACTACCAAACCCAGAACCAAACTCACTACCAAACCCAGAACCAAACTCACTGCCAAACCCAGAACAAAACCCACTGCCAAACCCAGAACCAAACTCACTGCCAAACCCAGAACCAAACTCACTGCCAAACCCAGAACCAAACTCACTGCCAAACCCAGAACCAAACCTAGAACCAAACTCACTACCAAACCCAGAACCAAACTCACTGCCAAAACCAGAACCAAACCTAGAACCAAACTCACTGCCAAACCCAGAACCAAACTCACTGCCAAACTCAGAACTAAACTCACTGCCAAACCCAGAACTAAAACCAGAACTAAACTCTGCCAAAGCCAGAACCAAACTCACGACCAAACCCAGAACCAAACTCACGACCAAACCCAGAACCAAACTCACTGCCAAACCCAGAACCAAACTCACTGCCAAACCCAGAACAAAACACACTACCAAACCCAGAACCAAACTCACTGCCAAACCCAGAACCAAACTCACTACCAAACCCAGAACCAAACTCACTGCCAAACCCAGAACCAAACCCAGAACCAGAACCAAACCCAGAACCAAACTCACTACCAAACCCAGAACCAAACTCACTGCCAAACCCAGAACCAAACCCAGAACCAGAACCAAACCCAGAACCAAACTCACTACCAAACCCAGAACCAAACTCACTGCCAAACCCACTATCAAACCCAGAACAAAACTCACTGCCAAACTCAGAACCAAACCCAGAAAGAGGCGGGAGTGGGAGCTGTGTGACAGGAAGGAGTGGGGTGACAGGTGGGAGGGTGTGACGGGGGGCAGGAGGGTGTGACGGGGGGAGGGAGCAGACCCTACCCACGCCTCTCTGAATGGCATGGACTGGGACAGGAGCCAGGGCTGAGCCTGTCACAACACAGATCTGCATGAGGAGCTCTCAGAAACAGCTTCAGAGGCTGCTCACACAGACCGGCTCTAGCAAACGTCAGCCCAAACCCGTTCAGAGAGAAACAACCGAAGACTGCAGCCGCATTGCACAAGCAGAGGCACTTCTGACTGTCAGATGTTGACACTGTAATAGCAACAAAGCTCCCACAAGCCCTTAAGCCAGGCCACACCCATCTCAGCGCTCAACGTTAGCCTAGCTTCCGTTACACGCCCCTGACACTGCCATTCACAAAGTTTGAGTTGTTCCATGCGGTTGTTTCTTCACCACGGAAATCCCAGGGGGGGGGGGGGGCAAATGAGCAGCGATCAGAGCAGGAGAAAGAGGAAGTGCTCCGGTCCTCCACCGCTCAGGCAGAAATGAGAGGACACACTTCCTCCTTTCCTCCAACAAGGTCAGCATCCGCACAATCACAGAGCATGAAAGACACAACAGCTCCATCCCAATTGGTTGATTAAGTCACGTGATTTCCTGCTGTGGCTGGGAAAGATGTGCTCATTGTAACCGCTGCGTCTGAGAAACGGGCTATACAGTGACTGAGCCAATGGAGGGCCACCCCTCACAGAACACAGTCAAACACAGGCTCAACCAATGAATGGCCACCCCTCACAGAACACAGTCAAACACAGGCTCAGCCAATGAATGGCCACCCCTCACAGAACACAGTCAAACACAGGCTCAACCAATGAATGGCCACCCCTCACAGAACACAGTCAAACACAGGCTCAGCCAATGAATGGCCACCCCTCACAGAACACAGTCAAACACAGGCTCAGCCATTACATTACATTACAGGCATTTAACATATGCTCTTATCTAGAGCGACTTACATTGTATCCAATTATACAGCTGGATATATACTGAAGCAATGCAGGTAAGGGTACAACAGCAGTGTCCTACCAGGGAATCAACCCTGCGACCTTTAGGTTACAAGACCAACGCCTTAGCCATTACACTACACTGCCGCCTATGAATGGCCACCCCTCACAGAACACAGTCAAACACGGGCTCAGCCAATGAATGGTCATTCATCACAGAACAAACACAAGTTCAGCCAATGAATGGCCGCTCTACACGGAAGACAGTAAAAGGACTAAGTGAGGACTAAAAGTGAACACAGGGTACACTCTGAGGACTAAAAGGGAACACAGGGTACACTCTGTGAGGACTAAACGTGAACACAGGGTACACTCTGAGGACTGAAAGTGAACACAGGGTACACTCTGTGAGGACTAAACGTGAACACAGGGTACACTCTGTGAGGACTAAACGTGAACACAGGGTACACTCTGAGGACTAAAAGGGAACACAGGGTACACTGAGGACTAAAAAGGAACACAGGGTACACTCTGAGGACTAAAAGGGAACACAGGGTACACTGAGGACTAAAAGGGAACACAGGGTACACTCTGAGGACTAAAAGGGAACACAGAGTACACTCTGAGGACTGAAAGTGAACACAGGGTACACTCTGAGGACTAAAAGTGAACACAGAGTACACTCTGAGGGCTGAAAGTGAACACAGGCTACACTCTGAGGACTAAAAGGGAACACAGGGTACACTGAGGCCTAAAAGTGAACACAGGGTACACTCTGAGAACTAAAAGGGAACACAGGATACACTCTGAGGACTAAAAGGGAACATAGGGTACACTCTGAGGACTAAAAGGGAACATAGGGTACACTCTGAGGACTAAAAGGGAACACAGGGTACACTCTGAGGACTAAAAGTGAACACAGGGTACACTCTGAGGACTAAAAGGGAACACAGGGTACACTCTGAGGACTAAAAGTGAACACAGGGTACACTCTGAGAACTAAAAGGGAACACAGGGTACACTCTGAGGACTGAAAGTGAACACAGGCTACACTCTGAGGACTAAAAGGGAACACAGGGTACACTGAGGACTAAAAGTGAACACAGGGTACACTGAGAACTAAAAGTGAACACAGGCTACACTCTGAGGACTAAAAGGGAACACAGGGTACACTGAGGACTAAAAGGGAACACGGTACACTCTGAGAACTAAAAGGGAACACAGGGTACACTCTGAGGACTAAAACGGAACACAGGCTACACTCTGAGGACTAAAACGGAACACAGGTACACTCTGAGGACTGAAAGGGAACACAGGGTACACTCTGAGGACTAAAAGGGAACACAGGGTACACTCTGAGGACTAAAAGGGAACATAGGGTATACTGTGTTCCCTTTTAGTCCTCAGAGTGTACCCTGTGTTCCCTCTCAGTCCTCAGAGTGTACCCTGTGTTCCCTTTCAGTCCTCAGAGTGTACCCTGTGTTCCGTTTTAGTCCTCAGAGTGTAGCCTGTGTTCACTTTCAGGACTAAAAGGGAACACAGGGTACACTCTGAGGACTAAAAGGGAACACAGGGTACACTCTGAGGACTAAAAGGAAACAAAGGGTACACTCTGAGGATGCTTATATTTGCTGTTGAACCCTAACATCTCATCCTGCTGCACATTTAAATTGTGTGGTGTTCTCATGTGGAACGGCATGCATTTTTATTGACAGAGTTAGGGTGTCATACGATGGCTTGATAACGAATGCCATTTGAATTGGGGGGAAAAAAGACATTTGAGCTGACAAATGACCATTCGAGTGTGAAACAGAGAAACGCAGCATGTCTTTACTGCTGCTGTCTTCCTTTCCTCGTGCATGTTAGCGCCTCCTCTGCTAAAACCTGAGCCGCTGGGTCCTACAGGCAGCTGCTATGCTGTTACTTGACTGACACTGACACTTGACATTACATTACATTACAGGCATTTAGCAGACGCTCTTATCCAGAGCGACTTACACAACTTTTTTACATAGCATTTTACATTGTATCCATTTATACAGCTGGATATATATACTGAAGCAATGCAGGTTAAGTACCTTGCTCAAGGGTACAACGGCAGTGTCCTTACCCGGGAATCGAACCTGCGACCTTTCGGTTACAAGTCTAGTTCCTTACCCACTGTGCTACACTCCGTTGACGGACACTTTAGTTTCATCCCTGGGTCCTTGGTGTGATCAGAACGCGTATAATCGCGCTGGGATTATAATAGAGGCTCGGGCCTCCTGGTGTTTTTGACAAATACCCTCCAGCCCTGACATTGGCATAAAATGCTTAACCAGTTGAGTGAGTGAGTTTTACCCTTTTCTTTTTCCATGCTACCATTTTGGGCGGATAAATATACTGATCTTGTGTCTCTCTAAAAGGACCAAGAAAGTACTTTTCAGCTAACAATAGCATTTCACTCTAAATTATCCATCTGGATCAAAGGTTGAGGAAAGTGGGACGCAAGTACACATGCAGGCAAAAAGATTAATAACACCCGATCAGGATCAAAATTCGTTTTAGTCACATTTCTCAATTGTGTGCCTTCATTTTATTTAAACAAAATGTAGCCTACTGTATGTAGATCTTAAAAACCACCTTGAATGTTCATTTTAAAGTTTTTGTTTTTTCCTTCCCCAACTTGACTGCATTCATGTTTATGTTCAAATAAAATGTATCTATGCCAGTTACGCGTCTCTTGCCTTATGCAGACATAATGCACCATTAACACAGCCCAAGAATTGCTCAAATTCTGGTAATTCTAAAACTGTAATATGTATTTGAATATATTTGAACATATGTGCTTTTTTAGAAGGAATATTGTTTTTGGCCAATGCTGACAGCCCTATCGCACAGACAAGTCCATGACAGCACAACTCAAACCAACTTGAGACAACAGACAGCCTGCTTCACAATCACACTGCAGAGAAGAGCTAAGACCAAGCAGAAGAGGACCAGGCACCATCACTCACAAAGTGCTCTACAATCATCAGTAAAACAACACACACACTCCAAACAGACTGAACACAAACACTCCATACACACAAAACACACACACTCCATACACACAAAAATATACACAGTCCATACAGACAAAACCACACACTGTCCATACAGACAAAACACACACACTCCATACACACAAAAACATACACAGTCCATACAGACAAAACCACACACTGTCCATACAGACAAAACACACACACTCCATACACACAAAAATATACACAGTCCATACAGACAAAACCACACACTGTCCATACAGACAAAACACACACACTCCATACACACAAAAACATACACAGTCCATACAGACAAAACACACACACTCCGTACAGACAAAACACACACACTCCATACACACAAAAACATACACAGTCCATACAGACAAAACCACACACAGTCCATACAGACAAAACCACACACACTCCATACAGACAAAACACACACACAGTGTGCACAGGTGAAACAGACATGGTCCATATACAGGTGAAACAGACACAGTTTGGCCTTTCCATCAGTGCATGTAAACCACTTTTCATCCCAAAAGAACCCCCGTTCAAGTGACTCAATGAAGAAGAACCCAGCAGAGCCTGTACAAAACCACGTTAGCGCTACGGCCGCTAGCTTTAAAACTACAGAGCAAAGGAGACAGAAGGAGTTCACATTATGGCCTTTAGCAGATGCTCTGATGCACAGTGACGGACACAGCTTATATTCTGTAATATACAATCCACTTACACAGCTTATATTTTGGCTGGCTCACTGTGCGGGCTGTATGCAGGTGTACCTGGCTCACTGTGCAGGCTGTATGCAGGTGTACCTGGCTAACTGTGCGGGGTGTATGCAGGTGTACATGGCTCTGCTGGAGCTGCTGTTAAAGGATTAACATGGTGGTTGAATGTGACACTTGTCAGTTGTCTTTAGGCAACAGCAAAAAAATGTGCATAATTTTTTTATTATTCAGTCATTTAAATGTACTTTAAAACGTATTTTCTAAGCCTAAATTTCCCAGTATAAAAGTTCACCCGAACTCTCTGGGCGTGGTAATAAAAACTGTCAGTTAGCTATGATTGACAGACCGTGCCCCGTTACCATAGCTACCTCCATGATACGCACTCATCTTGGGAGACTGAATTTTCACAAGCTAGCTAACTATCAAGTATCGATAGCTAAGGACGTTGACTTATATCCAATAATAATTTTTGCTAGCTAGCTAGCCAAATTAAGATAAAACCACAACTGTAACATCCTTATGAAAGCAAACTAGCTAGCTAACGTTATCGATAACATTACATTATGGAAGAAAACTACATAGCTAGCTAATGTTAGCTAGCTAGCTATAAATGAATATGACCAACCAGAGATAGTCTAATAGTCCTTAAAGGCACTCTAATAATTGAACCTAACGTTAGTCAAATATTTGGATTGTCTTGCCTGTAAGCCAGTGGTGCAAACTATGGGTCACAAGTTATCCATGGGTCCCCAAATATGATTTAGAATGAGCGATCATAGCAATCCGACTGACAGTAGGGAGGGCAAAACGGAGCTTTAGAATGTCACCAGCAGTGTATGCGTGTGAGCTCAACAATACATTTCTCACAGAAAAGGTAGTCTGTCACCATTTTTAAGTTCATTACAGTGGTGACAAAAGTGACAAGAATTAAGTGGTACTGTGCTGTTAGCCTTTACTGATCACTGTACAAGGTTAATGTGAAGTAGCTAGCACAATCGGACAGCACTAACCCATAAAAATGTACTTTGAATGGTACTTGCTCAATCGAACGGTAAATCTGAAAAACATTCGATTATAGCCAGCGGCACAGAAATTTTCTTTCACACCCTCAATAAACGGCAAAAGTCCCATTAGAAGATTGAATTAAGCCTTTTAAATTTATATAGCCTATTTTCTGAAACGTTATTGATTCTGCTTGGCCACACTGAGTGAAACTAGGCGATCTGAGCATATAGTTTCTATGTAAATTACGTCAGAATGATTCAGCCTTGTTGTTTGCTACCTAAATTTCAGCAAACTTGTAGTAGGACAGTGTGTCCAGTCAGATTTCTTTACGGAGCGTGGGAAGGGGAGTGGTTACTGTATTTGTGACGCACTAAGTTGATAACATTCTCAACAGGTTGAAAATAGGACGATAAATTTAAAATGCATATTTCTCCAAAAATAAAGGACGAACATATTTAATACTTTACTCATTGTGTTTCATCAATGCCTCTTGTGCAAATAGCACATAAACCCGAGAAAATGTGAAAACCACCATGATACTCCTGACTCATGACAGGTGGTGGAATGTTTTTATACAGGCATCAGCTGCCTCTCTCCGTACCACTCTATTCAAGTCTGACAATGTTGTGATAAGCATCAATGTGCAAACAGCGCTAGCCACTGAGTCGTGACCATAACCTTACTATATCTTTCCACTTCATTGAAGATTGGGTCATGAGTTCCCCTGCATCAAACGGGAAAGTAAAAATGAGTCGGCAATCGGCACTTTTCAGACAGCAAGTCCAGGGTCAGAGATGAGTGTGGGTCACATGCCTAGCTGAAAGCTCATTGGCTTTCCCCACGGTGATGGATGACACAGGGATTTTACACGTGTGCAGCTTCATTTTCATAGCCCAGCCAAACAGGAAATGGTTAGAGGAAGCAACACAGTTTCTTGAGAATGAGATCAACTTTTAAAAATAGAATTTTATCACCGACACCTCTGGTTTTGAGAAAAATATTATTACACAAAAAAACATATTTTATTTTTTACAAGAATTTGGGGAAAGTAAAGTTTCCATACATGTTAAAGTTCATCCAATCTTATGGGTGTTTCATAACTTTTTTCATTATATAAATTAAATAATAATTTTAAAACGGGGTCTGTGTTTACTAAGGTTCTAATATTACATTTTGTCTAAAGATCAGAAACCATTTGGTGTGACAAATGCAATAATAGAGAAGATCAGGAAGGGGGCAAATACTTTTTCACAACAATGTAGGAAGAAAAAACAAAGGAAACTTAACTTGAGACATAAGATCAAGTCAAATCGATGCTGACAAGTGTGCCTAATGGGACAACAGACTGCTGCCAAGAGGAGCCCAGACTGAGAGAATGCTGGGAAACAGAGTCAATGAAACAGAGAGAATCATTCAGCTCAACCTCACCAGCCATAGCTTTACAACCGTGAGAAACCAAGGAAGTCACAGGATGTTACAGGACATTACAGGATGTTACAGGATGTCACAGGACGTTGCAGGATGTCACAGGATGTCACAGGACGTTACAGGATGTTACAGGACATCACAGGAAGTTACAGGCCATTACAGGATGTCACAGGACGTTGCAGGATGTCACAGGATGTCACAGGACATCACAGGACGTCACAGGACGTTACACGACATTACAGGATGTCACAGGACGTTGCAGGATGTCACAGGATGCCACAGGACGTTACAGGATGTCACAGGACGTCGCAGGATGTCACAGGACGTTACAGGATGTCACAGGATGTTACAGGATGTCACAGGACGTTGCAGGATGTCACAGGACGTCGCAGGATGTCACAGGATGTCACAGGACGTTACAGGACGTTACAGGACGTTACAGGATGTCACAGGACGTTACAGGACATCACAGGACGTTACAGGATGTCACAGGACGTTACAGGACGTTACAGGACGTTACAGCGCGTTACAGGATGTCACAGGACGTTACAGGACGTCACAGGATGTCACAGGACGTTACAGGACGTCACAGGACATTACAGCATGTTACAGGACGCTGCAGGATGTCACAAGACATTACAGGATGTCACAGGATGTCACAGGACTTTGCAGGATGTCACAGGACGTTACAGGATGTCACAGGACGTTACAGGACGTTACAGGACGTCACAGGACGTTGCAGGATGTCACAGGATGTCACAGGACATTACAGGACATTACAGGATGTCACAGGACGTTGCAGGATGTCACAGGACGTTACAGGATGTCACAGGACGTTACAGGACGTCGCAGGATGTCACAGGACGTCACAGGACGTTACAGGACGTCACAGGACGTTACAGGATGTAACAGGACGTCACAGGACGTCACAGGACGTTACAGGATGTCACAGGATGTCACAGGACGTTACAGGATGTTACAGGACGTTACAGGGCGTTGCAGGATGTCACAGGATGTCACAGGACATTACAGGACATTACAGGATGTCACAGGACGTTGCAGGATGTCACAGGACGTTACAGGATGTCACAGGACGTCGCAGGATGTCACAGGACGTCACAGGACGTTACAGGACGTCACAGGACGTCACAGGACGTTACAGGACGTCACAGGACGTCACAGGACGTCACAGGACGTTACAGGATGTAACAGGACGTCACAGGACGTTACAGGTTGTCACAGGATGTCACAGGACATTACAGGATGTTACAGGACGTTGCAGGATGTCACAGGAAGTCACAAGACATTACAGGATGTCACAGGACATTATAGGACGTTACAGGATGTCACAGGACATTACATGACGTATGCTTTCTGTGTGACGTCAGCTCCCTGAGGTACTGACGGACCTCTGACGCTCAGCGTTAATGACAGGGTGAGTCAGGGAGTATAGTAATGTGGCTGAGCTGGGCATCAGTGACAGCTCAGCAAATCAGCTTTAAAAGGCCACCCGTCATTCCCAGATGAAGGTCTATCCAGCGGCGTAAGCAAAGGCTTCCCCTGGCTTTGCAGGAGAGCGGCGGTATGCACACATACACACACTTCCACACACACACATGCCACTGCACCACCCAAACCTGCCCCTGCACTCATATCAAACATCGGGGGTGCAGCACTGTCCCCTCAACCCGTCCCATTTCCTGCCAGTGTCCGCTTCAAAATATCCATCTCAGGGGACAGACTTCTGCACAGACAAAACTCCCCAAGTCTCCAAAATACACCAACAGTCCCAGAAATCAAATAAGCCGTAAATAAAGGAGTCAGTTTGTCAGCAGACCAGCGGCGTCTCTGCCAATTCTGCCTGGAATCCCATAGACAGAGTGAACTGCCCCACCCCACAGCACTGACTCTCATAGACAGAGTGAACTGCCCCCCCACAGCACTGACTCCCATAGACAGAGTGAACTGCCCCCCCACAGCACTGAATCCCATAGACAGAGTGAACTGCCCCCCCCCCACAGCGCTGACTCCCATAGACAGAGTGAACTGCCCCCCCCACCACAGTGCTGAATCCCACAGACAGAGTGAACTGCCCCCCACACAGCAGCTGATCCCACACGACAGACTGTGAAACTGCTCCCACTGCTGTACCCTGAACACTGTGCATCCCTGACTGTATCCCTGAACACTGCTGTATCCCTACTGACTGTATCCCTGAAAACTGCTGCATCCCTACTGACTGTACCCCTGAACACTGCTGCATCCCTACTGACTGTATCCCTGAACACTGCTGTATCCCTACTGGCTGTACCCCTGAACACTGCTGCATCCCTACTGACTGTATCCCTGAACACTGCTGTATCCCTACTGACTGTATCCCTGAACACTGCTGCATCCCTACTGACTGAGCCCCCCCCCCCCCCCCCCAGTGGGCACTGGCATGGGTTGAGTCCACGGTGCTCACTCAACTGGCTCTTCTGCTAAGTGAGCTACCCAGCAGCCCAAAGGTGCATCGTGCTGACATCAGAGAGGGGGTCATGTGACCATGCTCCAGGCCATTTACAGGCACAGACCAGCTGCCTCCTGAGCTGTTTCTGCGGTCACCGTTCAGAACCGGGGCTGGATGGCCTTCTCGGTGCAGAGCCCAACCAGATCAACACACCCGTCAGATACAGCATCTGCACGAGCAAAGCCGTTCTGCTGCAGCGCTGGCTGCAATGCCAGCGTCTCTGTGGAAACAGCTGTCACCATGGGGGGGGCATCGCTCTACAGGCAGAGCACAAAATCCAAGAAACGCCACAGGCAGATCTGAGGTAACGACATCAGTCTTCCAAATGAGCCTGACTCAGAGCCTCCTGCTGCAGGGCTGATCAAAGTACAGGGCCAAACGAGAACACTATGGGGACAGGGCTGTGGGGTCTCCACTCATAATACAATCACGGGGAACAGGAAATGACATCACAAGTGTTCTTTGCCTTGTTAACAACTTGAATACTCAGACGGTTCAATGTCACGGGGCCACAGCATGGGAAAGCTTTCATTATCATTCACCAATATATGTAGCTACCACATTTCAAGCGTAGAGTTATAGGTGTGTGTCTGAGTGCTCAGTGTAAAACTCTGTTACCCGTCCCATCTGAGTGCTCAGTGTAAAGCGCTCAGTCACCCGTCCCATCTGAGTGCTCAGTGTAAAGTGCTCAGTCACCCGTCCCATTTGAGCGCTGTGTGAAATTTGGGAGTCCCGCTCGACCGTGCGGCTCCAGGACTAGAGCTGACCACACTGCTTTACATCTTTCAGACGCATTCCTTCAGTGTCTGTGCTCAGCCTGCAGGTCGTGTGAGGTCATGGGGAGATGCTCAGCCTGCAGGTAGTGTGAGGTAATGGGGAGATGCTCAGCCTGCAGGTCGTGTGAGGTAATGGGGAGATGCTCAGCCTGCAGGTCGTGTGAGGTAATGGGGAGATGCTCAGCCTGCAGGTCGTGTGAGGTAATGGGGAGATGCTCAGCCTGCAGGTCATGTGAGGTAATGGGGAGATGCTCAGCCTGCAGGTCGTGTGAGGTAATGGGAAGATGCCCAGCCTCCAGGTCGTGTGAGGTAATGGGGAGATGTTAAGCCTGCAGGTAGTGTGAGGTAATGGGGAGATGTTCAGCCTGCAGGTCGTGTGAGGTAATGGGAAGATGCTCAGCCTGCAGATCGTGTGAGGTAATGGGGAGATGCTCAGCCTGCAGCTCATGTGAGGTAATGGGAGATGCTCAGCCTGCAGCTCGTGTGAGGTAATGGGGAGATGCTCAGCCTGCAGGTCGTGTGAGGTAATGGGAAGATGCTCAGACTGCAGGTCATGTGAGGCAATGGGGAGATGCTCAGCCTGCAGGTCGTGTGAGGTAATGGGGAGATGCTCAGCCTGCAGGTCGTGTGAGGTAATGGGAAGATGCTCAGACTGCAGGTCATGTGAGGCAATGGGGAGATGCTCAGACTGCAGGTCATGTGAGGCAATGGGGAGATGCTCAGCCTGCAGGTCGTGTGAGGTAATGGGGAGATGCTCAGCCTGCAGGTCGTGTGAGGTAATGGGGAGATGCTCAGCCTGCAGGTCGTGTGAGGTAATGGGGAGATTCTGGCTCTAATCTCCTTCATCACAACATGACGGGGCCACGAACAGAGAGGGCTCCTACATCCATTACACAATGCTCAGCTCTACTGCCCAATCACACGGACAATAAAGTTATTACAATGTTAAATATTAAACGCAAAACATGCTGTGGTGATCTGTACCACTGAAACAAAATCAAAACCTACAGTCACACCAGCACCCCCTCAGCCTCCAAAGCTAGGGCAACACTAGCCCCGCTCAGCTCCAAAACTAGGGCAACACTAGCCCAGCTCAGCTCCAAAGCTAGAGCAACACTAGGCCCGCTCAGCTCCAAAGCTAGGGCAACACTAGGCCCGCTCAGCTCCAAAGCTAGAGCAACACTAGCCCCGCTCAGCTCCAAAGCTAGAGCAACACTAGCCCCGCTCAGCTCCAAAGCTAGCGCAACACTAGCCCCGCTCAGCTCCAAAGCTAGAGCAACACTAGCCCCGCTCAGCTCCAAAGCTAGAGCAACACTAGCCCCGCTCAGCTCCAAAGCTAGGGCAACACTAGCCCCGCTCAGTTCCAAAGCTAGGGCAACACTAGCCCCGCTCAGCTCCAAAGCTAGAGCAACACTAGCCCCGCTCAGCTCCAAAGCTAGAGCAACACTAGCCCCGCTCAGCTCCAAAGCTAGGGCAACACTAGCCCCGCTCAGCTCCAAAGCTAGGGCAACACTAGGCCCGCTCAGCTCCAAAGCTAGAGCAACACTAGCCCCGCTCAGCTCCAAAGCTAGAGCAACACTAGCCCCGCTCAGCTCCAAAGCTAGCGCAACACTAGCCCCGCTCAGCTCCAAAGCTAGAGCAACACTAGCCCCGCTCAGCTCCAAAGCTAGAGCAACACTAGCCCCGCTCAGCTCCAAAGCTAGAGCAACACTAGCCCCGCTCAGCTCCAAAGCTAGGGCAACACTAGCCCCGCTCAGCTCCAAGCCAGAGGAAGGGTTTCACAGAGGAGACTGTGTAATCAGCCTTCCAGAAGAACCTGTTCTCCTGATCCTACCAAACAACATGAACCTGCAGCACTTTAGCACAGAAAAACCTGTTCTCTCACTGCAACCAGACATGAACCAACACTTTGTTTCTTAAAGACATTTAGCAGATGCGATTACCCTGAGGGACTTACACAGCTTACAATCTTTGATATACAATGCACTTACACATGTGGGTATTTACTGAAGAGCTCAGGTTAGGTACCTGACTCAAGATCACAATGGAGGCAGCCACACTCTGAACTGAACAGACAACCTTCCAGTCGCAGGCCCAGTTCCCCAAATATTACCCTGAACTTTCCCATGCAGAATACAGCAAAACACCTGAACAGTAAGAACAGTCATATACAGGACATTCTACTGCAACCAACTTGGAAGCTAACCCACATCAGGCTTGAATCATAACGGCACAGTAATAATATGAGTGAACCTAAAATACAGTAAGAATTTTGCAACCGTTTTATCAAACAGTAAATCAAACCTATGACCCAACTTTTTCCAAATACTCTCGAAACAGCCCATCATCTGATTAAACAGTATTACCCTGTTTCACGGGCACTCTCTCTGACTCCAGGCACTGGATGCTCTGAGGAAACTCCAGCACCTCTGTCACCGTGCTGATTTCATTAGTGGGGTCCTTCCAAATGACAATAACTTCTGAAACCAGATAAAACCTAATTCAATCAAATGGAAGGACCAGAGAGGGTTCACATGAGGCTATTCAGATAAGCTAAGAAGATTAATGAAAGGAATGAGCCACAAACTCCCTCCTCAACCACCTGAACTGAACACTCATTAATCTGGGGTTCTGAGAGACAGAGACTGCAGTCATTAATCTGGGGTTCTAAGAGACAGAACACCGCACTTATTAATGAGCTCAGTGTGAGGAGCAGAATCTCTGGCTCTGTGAGCTCAGTGTGAGGAGCAGAATCTCTGGCTCTGTGAGCTCAGTGTGAGGAGCAGAATCTCTGGCTCTGTGAGCTCAGTGTGAGGAGCAGAATCTCTGGCTCTGTGAGCTCAGTGTGAGGAGCAGAATCTCTGGTTCTGTGAGCTCAGTGTGAGGAGCAGAATCTCTGGTTCTGTGAGCTCAGTGTGAGGAGCAGAATCTCTGGCTCTGTGAGCTCAGTGTGAGGAGCAGAATCTCTGGTTCTGTGAGCTAAGTGTGTGTGAACTGCAGTCCCTTTCCACACATTAACTGTGCTAGTGTACATGCCATCAGATAAAATATCAGTTCCTACATGGGTTCCCAATCCACTATACAGTCACAAATCTAGAGCCTTCAACAGATGTGGTGACATTTCACAGGAACAATAAAATCAGCATCACTAAAGCATGCACAGATTCTCTGAAAGCGGACGAGTGCGCAGCGTGGAACTGCCCAACACCCGTACGAAAACTGGCTCTGCTTTACCACGCAGACCGTGTGGATTCAGAAGTTCTGACCAGGAACTTCAATGCACTAGTAGTGGAATGAAGATTTTAAAAAATAATAACTTCAACTGAAACGTCTCCTTCATCTTCAGCCAATCTACTCCGTGTCCCGGCTAACACTCATGATACACTACTTATTTATTTATTAGTTAAATAAGATAAATTAATTTTCTTTGTCATGACACTGACACTTTCGTGGCTGTTTCCTTACGCTAATCACATGGACAGGATTGCGCGTAAAATTTACATTCAGCATTCATCATCTCATACACCTGGGATATGCGAAGAAATGAAGGTCTGCACATGTGTCATGAATCCCATATTGGTTTTTCATAGGAACATTTTTACGAACAAAAGTAAGAATAATTTAAGAAAAGTTTTGAAGCCCATCGTGCTTATTAGTTTTATCTTTAAACGTGGTGTTTACGCGGACCAATGCACGGTCTTCATTGATTAGATACCAGTAGGGCTCTAAACCTTCAAAACAATCAGTTAATTAGTAACATTGGATCACTGCTACCGACGCGCCCGAGTGGGGGTTTTGCTAAGCGACAATATGTCCAAACAAGGGGGGACCGCTATGATCACTCACGGCCCCATGATTCATTCCAACCTTACCAAAATTGCAAAATCCTTCGTCTACGTCAGCTGATGTTGCTCACTCGCTAGTATTGGCAGCAGGATCTGTTGTTGTACGGTATCAGAGTATTGTACGGACACGGACTGATAAAACTTTTGAAGTAACCAAATCTGAGAAAGCTTTCATTTTTCATTTGTTATTTGGTCGATAAGAAATGTTTACTGGCTAAAAGTTAGTGTTGTGGCCATGCCACTAGTATCACACAAAGCCAACTAATCATCCGCCCGGTAAGCATATTTCAAAAGGGAACTAGCGATCGGAACGGCATCATGGCTTACCTTTAAAGCGTACTTTTCCCCGTCTTTCTTCTGAAAGATTTCTAAAACCTTTCCATTAATTCCTAGCCCAAGGACCTGGCGCGTGACCTTGTAATCGTCCGTTATCGCATTTTTCTTAATTTGCAGTGTGGGCTTTGGGTGAGACTGGAGAAGCAGCGCCGGGTTCTGAGCGTTGGACAGCATCGCGAATGCCAGTTTCCCTCCTCCAAAGGTCCGCCCGCTCCGGCCGAGATCAACCCTTTTAGTTCGTAGTTGTTAAGGCAGATAGAGTTAATAACGTTAGCCGTAACTAGTAGCTAACTGACACGTCGGATTAAGTTGCGTATCCTGATTGAGCTGCTTGGTATTGTAGCCAGCGCAAAAAACCGGAACAACCAAATCTGTGATTATTTTTTAATGATAGCTAGTTAACTACCGCAGTCATATCCATTCCGAGGGCTGGACTGCTTCTTCTTGCCTATTTTACTGCGGGGGAAACCTGTTGGTTTCGTTCTCATTAAACGGCTGGGCTCCAGGTCCCACTCAATGCGTAACTTACACTAAAAACAAACCGCAGACTTTTGAAAATAAGAAAGAAAGAAAACGGACATGTCGCGAGCGTTGTCTCGAGCGCAACGACTCCACTTTCAGGCCAGTCCCCGTGCAGTTTTTCGCCCTGACGCCACATCCGGCCGGAGTGCCGGTTCTTCTTCTTAAAGGGACCGTGTCACAAGAAACGTATCGAGCACTTTCTCCAATAAGGAAAATGACAAATGAGTTATTTCTCTTTATTTCAATTGATAGATTACTGTGAAAGTATCTCTTTGTTCTCTAATACTACCTGCAAATAATAATGCTACTAGTTAAAACATTTTTAAAACATTATCATGTTGTCAAAATATATCAAAGTGGTCTTACAGATGTGATAAAGGACATTTGGTTGAAGAAGTTAGGCCAGGGCTAAGACGATGTTTGCGCCAAGTCGCTCATCTGAGATGGATGAGGTGCTGTTAGCTGAGTATGGTGTTGTGAGAAGGTAGAGATGAGACAGAAGTTGTGATGTCAAAAAAAGGTGAACTCCAAGCTCAAAAATCTGTTGTTATTTCAAATTCTTGGATGATTTAGTGGATTTGTTTATCGCCCCTAATTTATAATACTACTACTACTAATAATAATAATAATAACTGAAGTTTATTGATTTTGACTTTCCCACTTGCTGTTTGAATTGAATGTCTTTAAAATTATCTGGAATGGCCGGACAGTGACTGGCTGTTGGTTTGAACTCAAGTATCAATGAATAACCCTTTGCATTAACTGAATTATGTGCAGTACGTAATGTTTCCAGTAGATGGCATGCCACACAAAGAAATTATTACATAGGGGTCACTATTTCATGACCGCGCCGGAAAGATCGATATCCTGCGAATCCATGGAGAGCCACATGCTGCAGTGGATTCGTTTTAATGTGCAGTTGAAATGCAGTGCACCCTGGACACCACTGCAGGGCACTCACCGTTCATTCATGCGCTCATTCTTAGGGACAGTATAACATCTTCCTGTTTCTTGCTGGAGAACTGGCCTTTTTGGACCACACCTAAATGTTTATATTTAACAACAACACAAAGAACCCCACCCTCCCTTCTTCTCCCATATTGGAGGCAGCGCCTTAATGGTGGCACTTACATGACTGAAACTTTTTTATTGCTATCACTTGTCCGGTTTGCTTTTCAAATGCACCTTCGTAAGTTGCTTTGGCTAAAATCCTGCTAAATTACTAAATTGTAAATAGTATCATTTAGATATATTTATTTTGTATTCAGACTTTGTTATTTCTGTGGGGGAAAATGTATAGTGGAAACTAATAATCTTGTTGTTTTGATGTTTGCTTTTCTGTTTATTTAACCACTATCAGCTGAAAAGCCAGTTCTCATTCATAAATATGACCTGGACAATCACACTCAGCAGGAAATGCAGGCGATTGAGCAGCCAATCAGATGTAGGGGTGATTAGATGGCTGGATGTAGGGAGCCTGTTTTGTGAGAATTTGACCAGGACACAGATTAACACCTGGACTATTCTGAAGTGCTATGAGATCTTTACTTACCAGAGTGAGACAATGTGAGACACACTAATTCCAAATTTCAGGACATCTTAAACCTCAATTATTAGATGAATCTACTAACTGCCACTAGAGAGCTTTATTTGACTTCCTGTCTGTTAAGCGGTTATACGGGTATCCCTGTCATAATAACTGCCATAAAACACAGAAATCCTGTCCTCCTTAATTTAAAAAAAAAAAAAAAATTGTTCTCAAATCAAGACACTTTCACTCTCCACTGCAAAACTAAGATTAGTGTTGGGATACATGAAAGAATGTCTCTTCCTGGTAGCTGGTATCTGTCCAAAAGTAGTTCAGTAAGATAGATTAACTGGAGGTGATTGTTTTTATAGTGAAAGTACTGGCACTTTCCCTCGGCAGGATACGGTGGAACAGACCACCGCACAATCACAGAGTTTAACACTTTGATCAAACATCTATGTGGTGAAAGAGCAGGCAACTTGTTTTCTTAAAGTGACTTTTCCCAGTCTTTTTATCACTATTTTTATTATTTACTGAATATCTGAGTTTACTGAGTATCTAATACCTTAGATACTTCTATTGTAAATTTTGTCAAAAAGGTATGAGCTTTTGAATGAATCCTATAACATATATCTAAGGATAAAATTTTAAGATTGTTGCATTCATTCGTAAAGCCTGCATTTTTCCCATAGTAAAAGTGAATGTCTCCCGGCTGTAGTCCTGGCAGAGGAACACACAAGGTGAGCTACCTGAAGAAAAAGCAGGTGATCACAGCTGACCTGGAGGGCTTGTGGCCACCTGGGGCCCACACGCTTGGAGGAGTTTCTGTGCACCCCCGTGGGCCAGGATAGTCTGGGGTTACGCAGGGAGGTCCTGAAGACACCCCCCCCCAACCCCCCCAATCCCAAAACAAAGGAACATGCACATTACATTACAGGCATTACATCTTATCCAGAGCGACTTACACAACTTTTTACATAGCATTTTTACATTGTATCCATTTATACAGCTGGATATATACTGAAGCAATTTCGGTTAAGTACCTAGCTTAAGGGTACAACGGCAGTGCCCTACCCGGGAATCGAACCTGCGACCTTTCGGTTACAAGCCCAGTTCCTTACCCACTGTGCACACTCCGTGTGTGCACATCTAAACATGCACACACACATACACAGCTAAACACACACACACACACACACATCTAAACACACACTCACACACACACACAGCTAAACATGGACACACACATACACAGCTAAACACACACACACCTAAACACACACTCACACACACACACACACACACACATCTAAACACACACTCACACACACACACAGCTAAACACACACACACACACACACACACATCTAAACATGGACACACACATACACAGCTAAACACACACACACACACCTAAACACACACTCACACACATACACACATACACAGCTAAACACACACACACACACATACACAGCTAAACACACAAACACACACACACACACACAACACACACAAATACACACACACACACACACACATACACACGCACACACATACCTACACACACACACACGTAAACACACTGTATATAAAGCCTGCAGCTGTTCTGACAGACTGTGTAGCATGCGCTGAGTCAGCAGAATTTCAGTTTTCCCCTCACCTCTCACCTGTGTGTGGATGGCACTAAGTACACTGTGTACGGAATGGGTGGGGGGGGGGGGGGTGGCATGGCCTTGTCATAGAGCACAAGCCTGAGGGCATGAACGAAGGAAAACTGGGAGGGGGGGCCACAAGGGGGCCCACCCTACATACCTCAGCTTTTCACACTGTGTCCCATTGCCGTGTCTGTCCTACATGTGGACAGGAAGTCTCCCTGCTCAGCGTCTGTCCTGCACATGAACAGGAAGTCTCCCTGCTCAGTGTCTGTCCTGCATGTGGACAGGAAGTCTCCCTGCTCAGTGTCTGTCCTGCATGTGGACAGGAAGTCTCCCTGCTCAGTGTCTGTCCTGCACATGAACAGGAAGTCTCCCTGCTCAGTGTCTGTCCTGCATGTGGACAGGAAGTCTCCCTGCTCAGCGTCAGTCCTGCATGTGGACAGGAAGTCTCCCTGCTCAGTGTCTGTCCTGCATGTGGACAGGAAGTCTCCCTGCTCAGCGTCTGTCCTGCACATGAACAGGAAGTCTCCCTGCTCAGTGTCTGTCCTGCATGTGGACAGGAAGTCTCCCTGCTCAGTGTCTGTCCTGCATGTGGACAGGAAGTCTCCCTGCTCAGCGTCTGTCCTGCACATGAACAGGAAGTCTCCCTGCTCAGTGTCTGTCCTGCACATGAACAGGAAGTCTCCCTGCTCAGCCTCCATCCTGCATGCAAACAGGAAGTCTCCCTGCTCAGTGTCTGTCCTGCACATGAACAGGAAGTCTCCCTGCTCAGCGTCTGTCCTGCATGCAGACAGGAAGTGCTAACAGGCTGGGCTGAGTCTATAACAGGCTGGGCCTGTTATAGACCTGGCACATCAGTGAGACAGTCCCAAGGCCTGAGTGAACCCGTTGCACCTCTCCCTCCTACCTCACCCTGGTGCTGCCGGTCATGTGACCTGAGGCTCGACTCCCATTGGTCTCCTGGAAGAGCACACTAGGCTTTTTTTCTGTGACCCGGCCCACCATTCCCATCCACACACCTGTGACCCAGCCCACCATTCCCACCCACACACCTGTGACCCAGCCCACCATTCCCACCCACACACCTGTGACCCAGCCCACCATTCCCACCCACACACCTGTGACCCAGCCCACCGTTCCCATCCACACACCTGTGACCCAGCCCACCGTTCCCACCCACACACCTGTGACCCAGCCCACCATTCCCATCCACACACCTGTGACCCAGCCCACCGTTCCCACCCACACACCTGTGACCCAGCCCACCATTCCCACCCACACACCTGTGACCCAGCCCACCGTTCCCACCCACACACCTGTGACCCAGCCATTCTGTTACTCATTCATTTTCCTGCATTTTGCCATCATCCCTGTCCTCATAATTAATTCTGTGTGGAACATAAATTCTGCATGGAAATGTATTCATCTTTTTATGTGCTGGAATTAGCTTCCATTTTGCCTGTAAAATGTATCTATATGTGAAAATTTCTGTTGCTTATGAAAGATACTGTTAAACAAAAATAGTAAGTGCACCTTGCAAACAAACTTAGATGCACAAAAAGCCACTTGTACGATGTATATCAGCGTAAAATCAGCGTGAAGTCAGAGGTTCCCATTGGCTTGAGAGAATGAGCCTGTTTCAGAGCATCCACACAAGCAGCCGGGAGACAGAACAGCGTGACCGTGTGAGAATCCAGAGCCACAGCCGCTGCTCTGCGGTGGTCACAGGGTAAGAGGGGAAATGGGCTCTACCGTCCCACAATCCATCTGGGCCATCCCGCAAAACAACCTCTTTTTTTGCAACCCAACAGGTGAGACATCCTTTGCATCCTTTACTTTAGGGGATGTACGTGCTTGCACTCATCCTCCTGTAGCAACACTGCATCCTGTACAGACCCAAAGCCACGGCAACCAACCAGGCCCATTGTGACATCATCATGTGGAACCCTCCCAGCCAGACAGCAGGGGGCGGGGAAACCAGGGCAGGGAAAGCTTCACTTTGTGTTGAAATTCTAAGGCCACAGTCAAATTATTTCTGCTTTGGAGCAGGACGGCACAGGGAGGAGCAGGACAGCACAGGGAGGAGCAGGATGGCGCAGGGTGGTGCAGGGAGGCGCAGGGCGGCTGGCCTGGGAAACAGGTCTGTGCATGTGTGGTATTAATAGCCCTGTTACTGAGTACTCTGCATTCACAAGACCCAAACCCCGACTCTCACATTGCTCATTTGTCACTGGAAGCAGCAGCTGGACACAGTCGCACAGCCATGACATGCGCAGGCAGATATGATATGTTCCCGTGACGGGCGGGCAGGAATCCCAGACTGCTGTGGGTGGAACAGAGGAAGCATTCTAGCGCTGCTGGACCCCGCTACACAAGCCTCTCTCTCAGCAGAGCTGATTTCACAAGAGGTGGCAGGACCCCTGTGTTCTGACCCTTACAGATCAACATGGTAGGGATGGGTCACGCTCTGTGATGATAGCTGTTTGTTTGTATGCAGAGATGCTGTTTTGAAGTTGTGGGTTTTTTCCAAAACAAAAATTTTATGACATATTTAATTACATGATTTATTTCCATATTTATTGATGGAGCTATTTTCTTTTTTATAAAGGTATTTTCTTTGCAGAAAATTTGAAATGTCCAAAACATTTCATCTCATCACTACAATATTCCTCCATAAATCAGGTGAGCACAACAAACAATAACACACTCTTCTCCCAGAACAGCAACATGCGCCCTACAGGTTAACCCCCCCTCCGGCCCCCCTCCCCCCCAGCCCCCCCTGGAAACCCCCCTCTCCTTAAAAGCAGTTATTTAAACCCATTTAAACTCTGGGTGCTGTGGTGTGAGTCACATGAACGTGTCATGTGTTTAGGCCACTAAAGAGCTCAGGGGCCACATCCTGTACACAGGGCCTTAGGGAATGAAATCCCAAATGAGCCAAATTTCCATCTGGTGCCAAACACAGGATGGGTTGCCAGGTCACAGGATCCCATTTTTAACATCCCCCCCTACCACACCTGGCTCATCCTGAACCTGCACATCATCTCCTGGCAACCTGGCTCTCCCGGGGGGCAGGGGAGGGGTTATTTTCCAGGCCAAAGATCCGCGTTTGCCCCCAGCCCTGGAGTCTAAGTGATGTGGGCAGGTGGAATAAAGCACTGGCCCACTTACCCACTTACTCACTTACCCCAGCATAAAGCTGCCATTATCTATAATGATCCGTCTGCTGATCTGGCAACCAGGAAAACACTATGAGCGGAGAGAGGAGATGCATTTCAGTGAGAACATTGGGCTGCACAAGCACATAAATATCCACCTGATCTGGGTCATTTATGGTCAGATGAGAAAACCTCTACTTAATTTCAGACATACATGTTAAATGGTAATTGCAGAGCAAGCAGCTGATAACTGATCCCGAGGTCTGAGAACTAACCCAGATTTAATGAAAATATTAGTTTTTCTGATTCCTGTGTTGAGGAGAATCATTTTAGACCGTGCCTTAGGAGAACAGGTTTCACATCCAAAGACTTCAGATAAAAAGAGACACCGAATGAGTGTTTCTGTGTTTCTGTACAGATATGTGTGGGTCGTATGTGTTTGGTTTCATAAAAAGAGACTCGTAGTTCAACCGGGACATTAGTATGGGGGTTAAAAAGGACTTTTGGAATTATTAAAAGGCCTTGTCCAAATGTTCATATTTCCTGATTATGTATTCCCCATGTCTGCTCTATAAACTTTCAATCGGAATACAATGGAGATGTGGACTCACACGAGTGAGCTGGTCTCCAGGTTAGTAGGGCATCGTGCGGCTGGGTCCACGCACGCTCCCCATTTCCCAGCAGCAAGCGCTGGCTTCTGGGACAGGCTTGCTCCTGACCTGCTTTTGGGGTGCCAGTTCTCGGGGCGACCCAGTGGGCTGGAAGAGCTGCCCTAATTTCACACGGGGGCCCCCTGGACTCCCTGTGCGCAAAGTGCCCCAGTTGTCGCACACAGAGACATGGAGAAAGGCGGGGTGCCAAAACTGGACTGCCACTCTGTCCCAAACAGGACTGTCACCCTGTCCCAAACAGGACTGCCACCCTGTCCCAAACTGGACTGTCACCCTGTCCCAAACAGGACTGTCACCCTGTCCCTGCGATCTGATACTGTAAAAACTAAGTCTCTCAGTCTGCACAAGGACCCGTAAACCCAGTGAGGCCCTATCATCTGATACTCTGTACAAAATGAATGAAACACAAATCAATGATGCAGGTCAAACAGGTCCAGTCCATAACATAATCCTCCCACAGGGGTTGTGCAGATGTACCTGTCAATGATTTTCTGTTGGGAATGCTTCAAGCGTGCAATTTAATTTCACAGAGCAAATTAAGAGTGAGAGAACATGCTGAGGAAATCAACAATAAGGCCTCATTCATCTTTTTGTAGTGCATTCCCATTTAGGGGGAAAAAGACCTGGAAATGAAATGTGCTGTGAAAAGCAGGCTACAGCCTGTATGGGGTCTGTATGGGGTCTGAATGGGGTCTGTATGGGGTCTGTATGGGGTCTGTATGGGGACTGTATGGGGACTGTATGGGGTCTGAATACACAATGACAGCTGTACGGGCTCCCTGGACACACTGCCATGTAGGCCCATCATCTCATGAAGGACAGCCATGGTCCTGAAGCTTGCCTGCTGATTGGCTGGAAGGACAGCTGTGGTCCTGCAGCTTGTCTGCTGGTTGGCTGGTTGCTTCCTCAGCTCATCAACGTTCCGATGTCACCATGACAATGCACCGATGGGCCACACACCTGCTGCTCACTCCATTCCACATATACAGGTGGACCAAACGTGAGTCGCTTCCTCCACCTCCCCAGACCCCGCCGTCTGACCTCTGTCTGGGCACAGACGCCAAATCTCCTAATCCAGCTGATCCTGTATTCTGATCATGTGAGGTGTGCAAGATTACCGGCCGAACAGAAGTCAGGCTCCTCTGGGCTGGTAGGCCTGCTGGCTTTTCCCAGGGAGGTCAGGAGACTCAGGTCTGCTGCAGCGGCCGTTTTGATCCTGGCTGGAGTTCTTTTTTTTACATCTGAGGCCCTGCGTTGGCCTGCTAATCCCCCGCCCGGCTAACCCAGGCACGTTTCAGCTCCACCCCCAGCCCCCCCCACCCCAGGCCTACTGCCCCAGATAACAGGAGAGCTGGGTTCCCACTGACCCCCCCCCCCCCCGGCGGTTTCAAGTGCTGAAAGGAGGGAAGAGCGTGGGACCCCAGCCTAATCAGGCCTCAGGCCCCAGTCAGAGCCTCAGCATTAATCCGCTTTATCTGAGGCCAGTCGTGTGTGGGGTGGGGGGGGGAGCGGGGGGGCAGCCGCTTTCTGCTCCCTTGCATATGCCCCCCCCCCCCCCCACAGGTACCTGCAGATGAAGTCAGCAGACAGGCTGCTCATGGATCAGTGTGGTGAGGGTTTTGGTTTTGCTTGGGTTGCTCCTGTGAGCTGTCTGTACTGTATCCTGTACTGGATGTGCCTCAGTCTGTCCTCAGAGAGCCCATGTCTCTCCTTCACCTCTACGATACAGAGTCTGCAGAAAGGCCATCTCCACCGTGCCTTTCCACAGAAGAAAGCGAGAAGAAGCCGGGATAAATAACAGGGGTGCAAAATCCCGCTCTAATATCGAAACAGGTGCTCGCTACACCTGTCCAGCGTAGACCTCACCCTCTAACAGGATTAACTGAATCACCTCACTCTCCAGGGCAATTAGACTCAAACTGAAATACCGCCCCCCCCCCCCCAGATGCCCCTCTGAGTTTCCACCGTGTGGACAGGGCCACCTTGTTCCCCGCGGTTTTCGGCCTGAATCTAAAAGCGTGAGACTACCCGGGCAGACCTGGTCCTGCCCTGCCTGGTCCCTGCACTCATTAGAGGGCCAGTGATCAACCAGGCCCTGCTAGAGCTAAAGGACCAGGTAACTGGACCTCACAAAAAAGGACAGCTTTCGGCTGTCCCACTGCCTGCTGGGAACCCCCGTCCTGCTGGGGCAGAACAGCAATGCCCCAGAGAGGGTAACTCATTACATTACATTACAGGCATTTAGCAGACGCTCTTATCCAGAGCGACTTACACAACTTTTTTTTTTTACATAGCATTTTACATTGCATCCATTTATACAGCTGGATATATACTGAAGCAATGCAGGTTAAGTACCTTGCTCAAGGGTACAACGGCAGTGTCCTTACCCGGGAATCGAACCTGCGACCTTTCGGTTACAAGTCTAGTTCCTTACCCACTGTGCTACACTCCGGCCAACTCACTCCTCCCAAGAGGAAAACACACCAAAGATCAGACATTTTTGGCCTCTTTCCTGCTGGTTTCTGCTGAATGGGATGCATTAGTAGCAGTAGAGTTACGAGCTGCAAGTGAGAGTCACAGGCAGCTACTTTCACACGAGGAAAAAAACAAACACATTTATGGCCACATTACTGCTCCTTAGAGATCACGGAAAACCAGACACTTAAAGGATCTGAGGGAACTTCAGACCTATTTCTGCTTCCCACAGAAGTCACAAGTGCTTATGCTAGAAAAGCAAATATTTGCAGTTTGACATTAGGACATTTTCCTCAGCAGTGAATGGTGTGTTTTGTAATGGATTTAAGCAATGTTTTAGCCATCTGATTTGATGTCTGAAGGGACACCATAATACCTTCAGGTGGTGGGTGTCTGAGGTTATGGCCCAGGGGCCCCTGGGTAAGAACAGATGAAAGTGAAGCCCATCATCAGAGGGATGACTGATGAGTCTCTTTTGTGTGCACATCCAGTCCCAGCCCAATACTCATACCCCGCCTCAGAGCTTTGGGACAGTTCTGGGACGCAGTCATTGGGCGACCCCACCTGCTCCCAGACTATCAAAACCACAGATCGACCAACCCTACACAACGGGCTCCTAAAACTCCCCCATTCCAGACGGGGCCCACAGCCAGCCAGCAGGGGCGAACAGGTGCTGTGACCGGCCCGTCCTGGCAGGCCCACCTGTGCCCACAGCCGGTGAGTAATCCCACACTGGGGGGCTCATTGTGTCTGGGCTTGAGGGCCGAGCAGAGGGCCTGGGTGAGCATGCCCACTCCTGTCTAGTGCAGACAGACATTGGGCCCTCCGAGTTCTTACAGCACGTTCCTTTGGCATGGACAAGCCCTCGGGGGCAGGGAGGAGGCGGGGGGGGGGCAGGGTGGGGCAGGGCCTGGGAATGCCAGCAGCTGCTGGGTGGGCTGGCCCTCCCAAAAGCAAAATGATCAGCAACCATTTCTCCATATGGGAGAATGGGTGAGTCCAAACAGCCTGAGGGTGCACTGAGACACTCTAAAATCAATTCATGACTATGATTAGATGAGTGATTTCCCAACCCCTCGGTCTTCCCCTCTCAGAGGTATGCTGCGTTCCAGTAACAGTCCACAATCCGTCTTCCCGTTTCAGCGGGGAAACTCCAGATCCACTGTGTTGACATTCCCAGTCGCCACCGGCTCACATGATGTTTTGAGAGCCCTTTACACCGAAATACACTCCTGTACCCTCATCACACTTTGGGTGGGAGACTGGGTGCCATTTCTGCCTAACAACAACCTTTCAACTGCTGTTTTCCTTGTTTTTTTGTGTTCATATTATTCAAAAATTCTACAGATCATGTCAAAGAGATATGCTTACATCCCCAAAAACCCTCAATACTCATTACATTTTTAGACAGCACACAAAGGTTTCTATTTCTGCATCTCACCCAAAAAAATATCAAAAGTTTTTGTACGACACCAATGGTAAGAAAACACAACTGGAACTCTCTAGTAAACATCTGACATCTGAAAAATTCAAGTAGTGACTCTAAGAGGTGGCGTACATGTGGGTGTACACACTACCAAGAACACTCTGGAGCTCATAAAATCATAATATTAAGACCAGTCACCTCCAAACCAAACTTTCCCTCTGACACTATGACTGAATGTACTCTTCCTGATCCAAAAGCTCTATCAGGCGTCTTATTGGTGCAGCCATCGGTTCTGAACTGTTAAGTCTAAATGTGATTGGTGGTTCATTCATCACATTCCTGGTCAAACTAAGCCAATGGAGCACATGCAGAGCAGCCTTTCTCCAAACAGTAAATCATGGAAAAGGTTTGTTTTGTCAGCTAAGTTTGATCCAGTGAAAACAAACCAACTCCAGTTTCCATTTTCCTACAGCACGGAAGAACTCATTTGGGGGGGGTGGGGAGGGGGGGCTGCATGTTTTGTTGGAAAATGCTGAGGATCTTGGAACCAGCTGGGTGGGAATGTGGATCAACCACTTGTGTTGTGGGTGGGTAGGGGTTACATGAGCTCATACAACAGAAGGGCACTAATTGAGGTGCTGGGTCTCTATCCGTATCCCTGTTTGTGTTTGGTTCTGGGTCTCAGTCCGTAACCCTGTTTGTGTTTGGTTCTGGGTCTCAGTCTGTATCCCTGTTTGTGATTGGTCCTGGGTCTCTATCCGTAACCCTGTTTGTGTTTGTGTTTGCATCCACAACCCCACAGAGTCATGCTCAGTCTGGGTCATGCTAGCCCAGGTGACGGGGGGGGGGGGGGGGTGTTAGGGGACCCACAGATGACTGGCCTCTGGAGCCATGCCTAACACCCCCCACCCCCAAACAAACACAGACCCAGGAAGGGGCTTTCAGTTTGAAACCAGATTCCATCCAGAAATAAACTGTTTACCTAGCAACAGTAGTGCCTGGCAACAGGCCTCGTCTGGCCTCCGGGACAACACCCTCTCCGCGAAACTGAACCCGACCTGACAGAAACAGAGCCTGTGTCTCTCTAGTGCTCCACACCTCAGAACCAGACCAAAGGCACACAGTGGCTGCACTCCCACTGAAGAGCCTGTTAGCACGGTGTTCAGTCTGTTAGCAATGTGTTCAGTCCCACTGAACACTCTGTTAGCACGGTGTTCAGTCTGTTAGCAATGTGTTCAGTCCCACTGAACACTCTGTTAGCACGGTGTTCAGTCTGTTAGCAATGTGTTCAGTCCCACTGAACACTCTGTTAGCACGGTGTTCAGTCTGTTAGCAATGTGTTCAGTCCCACTGAACACTCTGTTAGCACGGTGTTCAGTCTGTTAGCAATGTGTTCAGCCCCACAGAAGAGTCTGAGCTAAAAGTGTGTCACTGTATAGTTCTATGCACATGTAAAATGATTTTGAAGTATAATGATGTAACACCACCCTACGGATATTCTCAGAAAAGCTCCATAGTGCTCAGCACACACACACACGCTCTGCTGAAGGAGGCTTAGTGTGGAAGGAGATGGCTGCCCTCCAGACAGACTCTTTCCCACTGTAAGCAGCGCTAAATACTCCAGTGACTAACAGCAGCTATTCCAGGCCCAGGTCAGGAATAACTGCAACATCTTCACCTTCCCCCATCCCTCCTTCCCTCCATCTGTCCATCCTGCATCTCCACTCCTCCCTGTGCATGTGTGTCTCTCTTTTATTTCTGTCTGAAACCCTAAAAAAACCTTTTTTTATTTATCTCACTACCACTGACGTTGCGGATACATTAGAAGGTCATTGGCAATCAGTTTACATGATGAGCACAATCATGACTGACTGACTGCTAACTTTCAAATGTGGCTGGTGTTAGGAAGACGCGATCTGCTGCTGGATGCTGATGTAATTACAACACACACACACAGATACTCACACACACACGCACACACACCATCGTGTCCGATGATGACGCTTCATGTGGCTGTGGAGGCCAATGCATGAGCCACACACTCGTCCACAGGTGGGGCGAGGGAGCCCAGATGTTGGGGTAATGCCGGCAGGCCTCTGGTGTCGTTGGGCATGTCTTTCGGTCCTCCTCTGTTGCATGGTGTAATGTATTTGTTCGGCCACCCTGGCACAGGTGCCCTGCCATGCCGATTTATTGAGTGCCAGAGGTTCTAGTTGGATGGGGTTTATGTTGCAGCGCTTCAGGAGGTCTTTGGTGCAGTCCTTATAGCGCCTCTTTTGTCCGCCAGCGGCCCGTTTTGCAGCGCTGAGTTGCCCATAGAGGGCTTGGTGGGGTAGGCGGTGGCCAGGCATGCAGATAGTATGCCCTATCCAGCGAAGATGTTTTTTAACTACTGCTGCTTCCATGCAGATGGAGCTGGTCATGGAAAGAATCTCAGTATGGGGGATTCGATCTTCCCAAGACAGGCCGAGGATCTTTTGAAGGCATCGGATATGGAAGGCCTCCAAGTTTGTGATGTGCCGTCTGTATGGGGTCCACGTTTCTGCCCCATAGAGCAGAGTGGAGGCACATACCACATTATATATGGCAACCTTGGTGCTGACCTTCAGGTTTTTGTTTTCAAAAACCCTTCTGCGGAGGTGCCCAAAGGCTGATGAGGCTTTGTTGATGCAGCTGTTTATTTCAGTGTCAAGGGAGCAGTCTGAGGAAAGTGTGGAGCCAAGATAGGTGAACTGGCCCACTACTTTGGGTGGAACACCATTGATTTGGAAGCTGGGGGGTGAAGGAGATTGGATAGTGAATTGTGCCATAACTTCAGTTTTTTGAATGTTAACCTGGAGACCAAAGGACTGGTATAGGCCAGAAATTGTGTTCAGGGCATGCTGCATGGACTCTGGGCTATGTGCTAAGACAGCGCAGTCATCTGCGTATTGAAGCTCACAGATTTGGCAGGTCTTTGTCTTTGTATGGGCCTGGAGCCGTCGGATGTTAAATAGGCTTCCATCAAGGCGGTACTCCAGGTGAACTCCATCTCTGTGTCCCAGGGCATGATGGAAGAGGTGGGTGATGGCTGAGAGGAGGAGATTGAACAAGACCGGTGCCAAGACACAGCCTTGCTTCACCCCATGTCGGCCTTGAATGACTCTGACTGGAGTCCTCCCGTGAGGACTCTGGCTTGCATGCCATCATGCAGTTGCTGCAGGACGGAGAGGAACTTAGGTGGTACCCTAAGTTTGGAGAGCTGTTTCCAGAGCATCTCACGGTTTATGGTGTCAAAGGCTTTGCTGAGGTCGATGAAGGCTATGTACAGGTATTTGCGTTGTTCTCTCATAGACACACACATAGACACTCACACACACACACACACACACACACTTACTCACGCAGTCACTTCTGTCTAAGCTTGCGAGCCAAAATCTGAAAGCTATTTCCATAGCAACACGACTGCGGCAGTTACTTGGTGTGAGCTCCGGTAGTGGAGATGGTGGGTAGGGTTGGTGTGAGCTCCGGTAGTGGAGATGGTGGGTAGGCTTGGTGTGAGCTCCGGTAGTGGAGATGGTGGGTAGGCTTGGTGTGAGCTCCGGTAGTGGAGATGGTGGGTAGGCTTGGTGTGAGCTCCGGTAGTGGAGATGGTGGGTAGGCTTGGTGTGAGCTCCGGTAGTGGAGATGGTGGGTAGGCTTGGTGTGAGCTCCGGTAGTGGAGATGGTGGGTAGGGTTGGTGTGAGCTCCGGTAGTGGAGATGGTGGGTAGGCTTGGTGTGAGCTCCGGTAGTGGAGATGGTGGGTAGGCTTGGTGTGAGCTCCGGTAGTGGAGATGGTGGGTGGGGTTGGTGTGAGCTCCGGTAGTGGAGATGGTGGGTAGGGTTGGTGTGAGCTCCGGTATTGGAGATGGTGGGTAGGGTTGGTGTGAGCTCCGGTAGTGGAGATGGTGGGTGGGGTTGGTGTGAGCTCCGGTAGTGGAGATGGTGGGTAGGCTTGGTGTGAGCTCCGGTAGTGGAGATGGTGGGTAGGGTTGGTGTGAGCTCCGGTAGTGGAGATGGTGGGTAGGGTTGGTGTGAGCTCCGGTAGTGGAGATGGTGGGTAGGCTTGGTGTGAGCTCCGGTAGTGTAGATGGTGGGTAGGCTTGGTGTGAGCTCCGGTAGTGGAGATGGTGGGTAGGCTTGGTGTGAGCTCCGGTAGTGGAGATGGTGGGTAGGGTTGGTGTGAGCTCCGGTAGTGGAGATGGTGGGTAGGCTTGGAGTGAGCTCCGGTAGTGGAGATGGTGGGTAGGCTTGGTGTGAGCTCCGGTAGTGGAGATGGTGGGTGGGGTTGGTGTGAGCTCCGGTAGTGGAGATGGTGGGTAGGGTTGGTGTGAGCTCCGGTAGTGGAGATGGTGGGTGGGGTTGGTGTGAGCTCCGGTAGTGGAGATGGTGGGTGGGGTTGGTGTGAGCTCCAGTAGTGGAGATGGTGGGTAGGCTTGGTGTGAGCTCCGGTAGTGGAGATGGTGGGTAGGGTTGGTGTGAGCTCTGGTAGTGGAGATGGTGGGTAGGGTTGGTGTGAGCTCCAGTAGTGGAGATGGTGGGTAGGCTTGGTGTGAGCTCCGGTAGTGTAGATGGTGGGTAGGCTTGGTGTGAGCTCCGGTAGTGGAGATGGTGGGTAGGCTTGGTGTGAGCTCCGGTAGTGGAGATGGTGGGTAGGCTTGGTGTGAGCTCCGGTAGTGGAGATGGTGGGTAGGGTTGGTGTGAGCTCCGGTAGTGGAGATGGTGGGTAGGGTTGGTGTGAGCTCCGGTAGTGGAGATGGTGGGTAGGGTTGGTGTGAGCTCCGGTAGTGGAGATGGTGGGTAGGCTTGGTGTGAGCTCCGGTAGTGGAGATGGTGGGTAGGCTTGGTGTGAGCCCTGGTAGTGGAGATGGTGGGTAGGCTTGGTGTGAGCTCTGGTAGTGGAGATGGTGGGTGGGGGATTCACTCCACACATCACTCTGCATATAATTAGAAGGGGTTTTTTTTCTTTTACAATTAGCTGACATGACATCATGTAAGCGGGGGAAAAAATCTATTTCTGTCAACCTGAAATAGTGGCTCCCAAACCACTCGCTGTGCACTGTGAATGAGAAGCCTTTGTCAGTAAATTATCCTAAAAAGTTGAACAGATGACCAATAAAAATAATATCAAATGTCCTGCTGAACACCAAGTCCTGTTTAACTTGCAGTACTGTTAACACCTTAACACTCAGCCCTGCTCTGGTGTTGGTTTGAACACAATAACATGGAGTCCGGTTTAACACCCGATCCTGGTTAAGACCAGGTCCTGGTTAAGACCCGATCCTGGTTTAGACCCGATCCTGGTTTAGACCAGGTCCTGGTTAAGACCCGATCCTGGTTTAGACCAGGTCCGGTTTAACACCCGATCCTGGTTAAGACCAGGTCCTGGTTAAGACCCGATCCTGGTTTAGACCCGATCCTGGTTAAGACCAGGTCCTGGTTAAGACCCGATCCTGGTTTAGACCCGATCCTGGTTTAGACCAGGTCCTGGTTTAGACCCGATCCTGGTTTAGACCAGGTCCTGGTTTACACTGTCTGATGCTTTTCTCTGCGCAGCTGTGTTTGGCCGGCTCAGAGCTCCAGGGAACGCTGAACAGGCTGAGAACTTTCCTCTGCTGTGCTAAGCTGCAGTGTCTGGAGAAAACAGGAAGGGAAAAAAACTTAAGAGATCCACTGAAAAGCACTAAGATGCTGATTTATTTATGAGACACTGATAAAATATACACATTCTGTCTTCTTTAGCAACAGAAAAAAAACCTCACTGCAAAGCCCAATGAAAAGCACTGTGCCGAACCAAGACAGTAGACTCCAACTCTCACCAGCTCCTGGTGTGTTGGATACAGACATACACTGATTGAGCTCATGATCCTGCACATACATATACACGCACACACAAACACACACGCACATACACACACACACACACACACACATACACACACAAACGCACGCACACAAACGCACGCACACACACACGCACGCACGCACACACATGCTCACACACACACAAACACACACACACACACACACACACAAACGCACGCATGCACGCACGCACACACACACACACGCATGCATGCACACGCACCCACACACAAACACACGCACACACACACACAGACGCACACACACAAACGCACGCATGCACACACACACACACACACAAACGCACGCATGTACACACATGCTCACACACACATACACACACAAACGCACACACACACAAACACACACATGCACGCACGCACGCACAGACAGACACACAAACACATGCAAGCACAAACACATGCGCGCACGCACACACAAACACACATTCACAGACATAAACCCAAACACACACACACGCCAACACCATCCACAGTTGAGCCGATAGTGTGTGACCCATGTAGTGAAGAGCTGATGCTATGAAGGGGCAGTTGGGAGGGGGGAGAATGCGCAGTGAGACTTCATTTAAATCCTCAACAGGAAACAGGACAGTTTAAATGTGCGATAATCTGTGCACTGACGCTGAAGGGTAACCTGTGCACCGGTTTATCTGCCTGTCCCGTCACGGATCAGCAGCGTGAAATTCGACACCAGCGGGGCCGTCCAGGCACAGGAGTCCCCGCTGTCCTCCCACAGGCCTGACAGGCTCCACCCCCTACATCCTGTTCTTATTTCCATACTTCCTGTTTCCCATCGGCTATACACAGACCTGTTCTGAAGGGCGGGGCTCCACCTGCGCCGGGGCGGGGGGGGAGGGCTTTCCTTCAGCTTGTGCGTGGGGTGGGGACCGCCAGTGGCTCCCGGGGGATGGTGCTAGTCATGTTGCCATGGTGACACACTGCCACTTCTAGTGCACATCAGAGTGAATCAAAGAGTCAGCACCCTAACTATGATGCTTTTCCACCTCCTCTACCCCCCCCCAACACAACCACACTTACACCCCCCCCCCAACACAGCCACTTACAACCCCCCACCTCCCCAACACAGCCAAACTTACAACCCCCCCACCTCCCCAACACAGCCAAACTTACAACACCCCCCCCCCCACCCTTATTCTCTGATATGTGACACCCTGGCGGGGGGTGGGGGGGTGAAGGAGAGCCTGAATCAGTGTGCTCGGAATCACCTTCCTAAATATAACCACCCTGTACGCTACTGCTGTCGCTGGGTTGTTTACGGACTGAAGAGATCCTTTCCAATCCCTCCCCCCCTCCCAGGGGAACCCGGGGTACAGTAGGCCGTGTGGGGCCTGTTCCGTGGGCTGAGACAGGGTGTCGGGACGGGACACCCAACAGCCCGATGTCAGCTTCACCAAGACATACGTACCTTCTCCCTCAGGTGAATCATCACACTCAGATCCACACCATTACATTACATTACATTACAGGCATTTAGCAGATGCTCTTATCCAGAGCGACATACAACAAGTGCATCAGTTCAAGGTGCAGAGGTGCAGAAAAACACACTAGAGTGAAGTAAAGATCGTAGTGCCAGAAGTGACCACAGATCAGGACTCCAACCCTGTAGGGTAACCTGTTCAGCAAATAAACAACAATCCTGTCAAGTACAAAAACTAGCACTGAAATCACATTTGCGTGTGCAAGAACCAGTTCAGCTGGAGGAGTGACAGCTTTTCCTCTGATCTACATTATGACTACATTACATTATGATCCCTTTCCCCACTCTACACCACCCTTCCCCAGAGCAGCTCAGCCACCGTTACTCTACACCACCCTTCCCCAGAGCAGCTCAGACACCCACATTACTCTACACCACCCTTCCCCAGAGCAGCTCAGCCACCGTTACTCTACACCACCCTTCCCCAGAGCAGCTCAGACACCCACAATACTCTACACCACCCTTCCCCAGTGCAGCTCAGACACCCACAATACTCTACACCACCCTTCCCCAGAGCAGCTCAGCCACCGTTACTCTACACCACCCTTCCCCAGAGCAGCTCAGCCACCGTTACTCTACACCACCCTTCCCCAGAGCAGCTCAGCCACCGTTACTCTACACCACCCTTCCCCAGAGCAGCTCAGCCATCGTTACTCTACACCACCCTTCCCCAGAGCAGCTCAGCCACCGTTACTCTACACCACCCTTCCCCAGAGCAGCTCAGCCACCGTTACTCTACATCACCCTTCCCCACAGCAGCTCAGCCACCGTTACTCTACACCACCCTTCCCCAGAGCAGCTCAGCCACATTACTCTACACCACCCTTCCCCATAGCAGCTCAGACACCCACATTACTCTACACCACCCTTCCCCAGAGCAGCTCAGCCACCGTTACTCTACACCACCCTTCCCCAGAGCAGCTCAGCCACGTTACTCTACACCACCCTTCCCCAGAGCAGCTCAGACACCGTTACTCTAACATTCCCGGGTGGCGTTGTGAATCATGTCTCTGGGTGGGTGTGAGACAGTGTCTCTGGGGGGTGTGGAGATCACTGTCTCTGGATGGGTGTGTGGAGATCAGTGTCTCTGGGTGGGTGTGGAGATCAGTGTCTCTGGGTGGGTGTGCGGAGATCAGTGTCTCTGGGCGGGTGTGTGGAGATCAGTGTCTCTGGGCGGGTGTGTGGAGATCAGTGTCTCTGGGCGGATGTGTGGAGAGCAGTGTCTCTGGGCGGGTGTGTGGAGATCAGTGTCTCTGAGCGGGTGTGTGGAGATCAGCGATGCCATCACTGTAAACAGTGAAAACAGGTTCTTCTTCTTTTCACCAGTATCAGCACTTGTTCTGCTTTCAGTCTCACGCTGCAGACAAAGCACTGTGCTGTGCCCACCATATTCACCTGGATATGAACCTGCACACCACATTCACCTGGATCTGAACCTGCACACCATATTCACCTGGATATGAACCTGCACACCATATTCACCTGGATCTGAACCTGCACACCATATTCACCTGGATCTGAACCTACACACCATATTCACCGGGATCTGAACCTGCACACCATATTCACCTGGATATGAACCTGCGCACCATATTCACCTGGATATGAACCTGCGCACCATACTCACCTGGAAGATATTCACAGAATATCGGTCAGTTAGGCACACGGTGGTCACGGGTCAAAGATGATTACCGGTCCTTATCAGCTCCAACCGCCAAGGTTCAGATTCCACGCAGTCACCTCCACCCCAGCAAACACGCGAGCGCACACTATGAGCTCATCAAACACCCACATACCGAGCGCACACTATGAGCTCATCAAACACCCACATACCGAGCGCACACTATGAGCTCATCAAACACCCACATACCGAGCATACGCCATGAGGTCATCAAACACCCACATACCGAGCGCACACTATGAGCTCATCAAACACCCACATACCGAGCGCACACTATGAGCTCATCAAACACCCACATACCGAGCATACGCCATGAGGTCATCAAACACCCACATACCGAGCGCACACTATGAGCTCATCAAACACCCACATACCGAGCGTACGCCATGAGGTCATCAAACACCCACATACCGAGCGCACACTATGAGCTCATCAAACACCCACATACCGAGCGCACACTATGAGCTCATCAAACACCCACATACCGAGCATACGCCATGAGGTCATCAAACACCCACATACCGAGCATACGCCATGAGGTCATCAAACACCCACATACCGAGCATACGCCATGAGGTCATCAAACACCCACATACCGAGCATACGCCATGAGGTCATCAAGCGGCCCACGTACCGAGCATACGCCATGAGGTCATCAAGCGGCCCACGTACCGAGCGCATGCTATGAGGTCATCAAGCGGCCCACGTACCGAGCGCATGCTATGAGGTCATCAAGCGGCCCACGTACCGAGCGCATGCCATGAGGTCATCAAGTGGCCCACGTACCGAGCATACGCCATGAGGTCATCAAACACCCACGTACCGAGCGTACGCTATGAGGTCATCAAGCGGCCCACGTACCGAGCGCATGCTATGAGGTCATCAAGCGGCCCACGTACCGAGCGCATGCTATGAGGTCATCAAGCGGCCCACGTACCGAGCGCATGCTATGAGGTCATCAAGTGGCCCACGTACCGAGCATACGCCATGAGGTCATCAAGCGGCCCACGTACCGAGCGCATGCTATGAGGTCATCAAGCGGCCCACGTACCGAGCATACGCCATGAGGTCATCAAGCGGCCCACGTACCGAGCATACGCCATGAGGTCATCAAGCGGCCCACGTACCGAGCGCATGCTATGAGGTCATCAAGCGGCCCACGTACCGAGCATACGCCATGAGGTCATCAAGCGGCCCACGTACCGAGCGCATGCTATGAGGTCATCAAGCGGCCCACGTACCGAGCGCATGCTATGAGGTCATCAAGCGGCCCACGTACCGAGTGCATGCCATGAGGTCATCAAGCGGCCCATGTACCGAGCATACGCCATGAGGTCATCAAGCGGCCCACGTACCGAGCGCATGCTATGAGGTCATCAACCGGCCCACGTACCGAGCATACGCCATGAGGTCATCAAGTGGCCCACGTACCGAGCGTACGTTATGAGGTCATCAAGCGGCCCACGTACCGAGCGTACGCTATGAGATCATCAAACGCCCAGGACTGCTGAAATGAATTACAGGTGCGGGAGCAGATTCCCAGCATGCAACTGTGAATAGCTGGGGCATGACCCTGAGCACGTCTGAGGGCTCGGAGCTCACACCCACGCAGAACGAAAGGTCAAAGGTCAAAGGGGCAGAGGGCAGAGTTTTGCAAGGAGTCCTTATTTTCCACTGTATGGCACCCCCTGCACACAGTGCGTCACAAACACGGGGGGGGGGATCCTGCAGGTAGGCCCTCACAGGAAACTCACCTGCCTGGTAAAATAAAGGTTAAATAAAAATAAACACATAAAAGGCTCAGATGTATTCAGGCCTTTTCAGACCCCCTGTCATGTGTGTATGCGTTTTACATGCACGTTCGCCCACGTACTGCCAATAAAACATGCACAAGCATGACTTTTTCAAACATCAGTTATTTTATTCATTTCTTTAAAAAAAGAAACTAAGACAAGCTCATTTCTTGACACAGGTCTTGTCATTACGCAAATATTCACACTTCTTTTTTACATGTGATTTACATGCCATAAACACATCACCAACCCTCAAAAATGAAAACGCATCATCACAGCTTTACTTCATGAGTTTTCTCCCACTTTCACTGCTGTACAGCAATAAAACCTTTATAAAAGTTTCATAAAAGACGAAAGTTCAGCTGAAGACACAGTCAGCCCAGCCGAGTGAGTAAGACAGAAGGCACAGGCTAGTGACCCCAAGGGGGGGGGGGCACCATGAAGGACAGGTAAGGGGGGGTATTACTGCAGGTGAGGGTAAGGAGGTTCTCAGAATGTCTTCCGGAGAGTGCAGCAGGAGCATTTTTAGGGGGTCCAGCCCCACCTGGTCCTTCCTGCACAGTCCGGTTCCACAGGACCCACTACTGTCAGACAGGAGAGGAAACAAAACCTGATGGATGGATGGATGGATGGATAGAAGGATGGAAGGATGGACGGACAGACGGAAGGATGGGTGGATGGATAGAAGGATGGAAGGATGGACGAACAGACGGAAGGATGGGTGGATGGATAGAAGGCATCCAAATGAAGTGGCTTTGGGGAAATTTCCCACACATCGTTTCCATGGTTGGACACTCTGCTCCTGTGTTTAATGCTGCATACCCGCAAGCCTAATTAATGCTGAAACACTCTCACTATAAACACCGTTATTACCCAGAGTTATAAGCGCCTAATCAGTAACCCAGCATTTAAACCCAGCTGGAGTTTAATGGGAGTTCAGAGGCTGAGGAGGGTGTTCTGTTCCGGCTTTAATTACAGCTTGTAAACAGAAGTAATGAGAGGTTCCGCTGTGGCTCAGGACACTGCAGAAACACCTCGAAACCCTTCGGCTTTTTCAACGAGTTCTTACTCTACGGGTTCCTCCAGGGGTTCCTCCTCTACGAGTTCCTCCTCTACGGGTTCTCCCAGGGCACAATGACCCTGACAACTCCCACATCATTCACACGCACCAGGAAAATCTAGAGCCCCACGGTTCTGCAACTAGCCTATCACTTTTCTTTTATTAAATTTTGTGAAACCAGTTAATGGCCGTCGCTGGATATTAAATGGGTGAAAATAAGAAAATGGAGAAACACACAAAGCCTGCCTGATTAAAACAGTTTGCCTATTTTTACCCGACAGCGAGCGGTCTTCTTCCTGTCTACACTCAGTTCTGCTCAAATTGGCTGATTGAAACTGCTGGTTGATCAATCGATTTGCCAACGATGCTGTCAAGCCAGATCAATTACAGTTTGATTAGTGGAGTATCATTTGCTAGAATGCCCCCCCCCCCCCCAACAACAATCATGCTTTGCTACTGTTATGTCTGCTATGCTGCCTCATATGTGAACATCATCATCTTGTAATTATATTAATTAATTAGAAAAATTGCTAAATAAAACGGAGTGATGCTCTGACACCTCACCCCTCCAAAAACATCCTAAGTCCCTGAGCTGAATCTAATCCCCCAATTCAACCTGACTGACACTTTTAAAATGGCCCCCTGTGCATATAATCTGCCACGCTGCCCGTGAGACAGCCAGCCCCCACTCAGCCCCCCCCTCCGTGCGCCTATGGTGGGCGTGGCCAGGGCAACCAATGATGGACAGCAGCTGCTGATTTACATGCCCTGCCCTTACTCACCCACCCCAAGACTAACTGTCCCAGAGCTGGACCATGTATATCCACCGTGCCAAACTTTACATTTTTAATCCTAATTCTAAATGAAATAAATTCCTTCACGATGACATTCCCCACAAGCAAATGGGTCTGACAAACCATGTAGGCCAGACCTTCCCCAGGAATCACAGAACACAAGGACCCCAGCCCTCCATGCAAGTTTCGAAAAGTAAAAGAAAACAAAACAGAGGGAAGACTTCTTTATACATCGACTGCTAACGGATGTAGCCTACTCGCCATGATTGGGTGAAAATAGTCTAATTCTGTGTGCATTTGTGTGGGCCTTGCAAAGCCATCCTATAACCAAGCAATCATTTGTCACAACAGTAGGGCCTCAACTATGATGAAAATAAGTGTGTAGAATATTATTACAAATATAATTATCAATATTGCCATTTTAACCAATTTCAATCACCTAGGATGTTTTTAATAGTCTCTGTAATTTACAGCAGTCTATAGCCCTTTAAAACAGCGATCCAACATGAAGCTCTGAGACCGCTGAACAGCAGAAACACCAGGCTGTTAAAATGATACTACAGCACCCATAATGCCGTGCTTCTGAAAGCCCTCCCTGCAATGGAAGAGCGGGTCAGAAGACTGGACTGCTCTTGATCCACACCCTCCCGTCTGACACCGCACCTCACAGATCAGTTAAAAAAAAAGCTTAAAAACAAAGGCCTTCAGAAAAACCAGCTGACTGAGAAAACGGTATAAAAACCTATAGGGGGTTATTTTAGCATAACCCCCCCCCCCCCCCCGAGTTAAAACCAACAGAAACTGTGAGGGTGCCGACACCCGTAAAAAACACTAAAGAAAGAAACTGGATTAGGTAATCTGTCCTCTCCGTAACCAGGGTAGCAGAGCCCTAAGTGACCAGTTTGGGCAGCACGGTGCGCAGGGGGATGCCCCCCCCACCGTCCCCCATCATGGCGGTCCTCAGCTTGCTATTGGCCGGGCCGAGCGCGGGGGGCAGTTTGGACATGATGCTGGGGAAGGAGGAGCTGTGGTCGGCCCCCCGGCGGGGCGGCAGGGTCCGGTCCCCCACCAGGGGTTTGGGCAGGCGCTTAAAGAGCCAGGGGTGGCGCAGGGCCTGGGCGGGGGTGAGGCGTGCGGCGGGGTCCCAGTCCAGGCACTTCCTCAGGAAGTCGATGAAGATGGCGTCGTCGCAGCCCTTCAGGACCGACGCCCAATCGCGGCTCCCCGGGGGCCCCCTCAGCTTCCCGCGCCGCGAGCGGCCCCCGTTCAGCACCACGCCCCCCCCGCTCAGCGTGCTGGTCGTGCAGTACCGCGGCTGGCCCTTGGAGCTGATGAAGTTCTTGGCCCGCTTGGACTGTTCCAGAAGCTTCTGCGGCGGGAGGCCCAGCAGCTCCATCATGCAGGCCAGCTGGTCGCCCTCGTCCTCCCCGGGGAAGAGCGGGTACCCCGTCAGCAGCTCCGCCAGGATGCAGCCCAGGCTCCACATGTCGATGGGCATGCCGTAGCGGGCGCCCAGGATGACCTCGGGCGCGCGGTAGAAGCGGGACTGGATGTAGGTGTAGACGCGCTGGTGCTCGTAGCAGCTGGAGCCGAAGTCGATGACCTTGATGCCGCTGCGGCCCGGCTGCTTGAGCAGGATGTTCTCGGGCTTGAGGTCGCAGTGGATGATCTGGCTGCGCTGCAGCGAGTCCAGGCACTGCAGGATGGACAGGCCGAACTTGCGCACCAGCGGCAGGCTGAAGCCCTGGAACTTGTTCCTCTTGATGAGCTCGTAGAGGTTCATGCTGAGCAGCTCGAAGGTCATGCAGATGTGCCCGCGGAAGGTGAAGCTCTCCAGCATGTGCACCACGTTCATGCCGCCCGTCTTGTCCTGCTTGCGCAGGTGCTCCAGGATGCGGATCTCCTCGGCCGCCTGCCGGTGGAACCGCTTCTCGTTGCGCACCATCTTCAGCGCCAGGTGCTGCCGCGTCTTGTGGTCGTACACCTTGGCCACCTGGCCGAAGCTGCCCTTGCCGATCACCTTGAGGAACTCGTAGCGGTAGGCCAGGTGGTCGTGCGGCACGTGGATGTAGCCGCCCTGGTCGTCATCGAAGCCGTTGTTGTTGGATCCCCCAGCCGCCGCCGGCCTCTTCTTGGCGTTGGGCCCCAGGAAGTAGACCTCGGGGTAGGCCAGGATCTCCTGCTGCTCCAGCGCGGTCAGCTGCTGCCCGTGCAGTTTGAGGGCCTGCTCGGGGGTCAGGGGCTCCACCTTACCGGGCCGGTCCGTGCTGTCGCCGGACCTGACCGAGCAGGTGCTGTCCAGGCTCTTCTCCTTGGACAGAGAGGCCGTGGTTTTGGCAGGGGCATTGGCCTTCCCCTTACTTGAGTCCTCGTACAGGTACCTGACCTTCACCTGGTTGCCCCGGACACCCGTCGGCTGCTGGTCCTTCATTGCTGGCTTGTTTCCACCCTGAAAAAAACAGAAAAGGGGGTGGACTGCCAGGCCAGAAAAAATGACAAACCCAGAGAAGCAGGTTTCTGGGAAACACCAAGCGGCTGCAGACCCAGCTTTCTAAGGGCCGCTGGGCAGTCCTGAGGAACCCCAGCGCACTAGTAATGAGTCTCGGTCCGGTCAGGCCCAACGTGGGCGCGAAGGGGGAAAGGACCTCTGTAATGAGCTAAAAAAACAGATCAGTGCTGAAGGGGTTAAGTGGGTTACTGTAAGTGGGTTACAAGTGGAGTAAGTGGGTTTTTATTTAAACAAACTTTAACTTTAAATTTAAACTTTTAGAGAGAATGCCTGCATGACTGCGGGGAGCCTTAGTCCTACACTGCCAGGAAAAATAACAAAGCAAATAAACAAGAGAAATGGCCAAAATGGAGAAATGTTTTTTCTGTTTTTAGTCTACACGGTACAGGATGGATCAAAGCCGATATCTCTTGTCTGAAGTCCCCTCACAACAGACACTAAAAAAGAAGCAGGCTGCAGAAAGAGGGGTTACATGGACAGAAGAGTAGTTCATAAAAACAGGATCACAGCGAGAGCCCGTCTCCATCACCCAGGCCCCAGAATAGTAACAGACGAGAGAGACCAGCCTGAAAATAGAAGGAGATACGCACGGGAACCAAGGAGAGACACTGGAATAGCTCAGGAATCGGCACGGCAACCAAAGAGAGACACTGGAATAGCTCTGGAATCGGCACGGCAACCAAAGAGAGACACTGGAATAGCTCTGGAATCGGCACGGCAACCAAAGAGAGACACTGGAATAGCTCTGGAATCGGCACGGCAACCAAAGAGAGACACTGGAATAGCTCTGGAATCGGCACGGCAACCAAAGAGAGACACTGGAATAGCTCTGGAATCAGCCAAATAAATCACCAGTCTTAATTAAGTCATAACTGGCTAATTAGTTAGTGGACCCAGATGAAGGAATTCTTCCATAAAGAAGCAATATTTTTATATTGGAAAATAAAAGATCTACCCAATATTATTTTTATGATATATATTTCATAACTGGTGTTAATCTAGTGGAGTACGAGAATCACTTGCTAATTCTCCTTTATTCCATAAGAAGATTAATTTTAAGGAAGACTAACGACTTCCTTAGTCTGTTCTCCATGTCAAAAACAGCAGTTTGTTTCGGTAGAAAATAAAGTCAGTGTGAGCGCCATACATGGTGGCTCTCGTTGTATGCAGTTTTAAATGGCAGTTGGAAAATAAATGCTCGAAAAAGACCAAACTGAAAGTGAGCAAGCGGCCATTTATTTTTATTTATTTAACCCTTATTTACCCGTGGTAGGTTCACTGAGCATGGATTCTCTTTTGCAGGAACGCCCTGGTTCACACTCGTACATATTCACACCTGGGAGCTGCCCAGTACAACCACAATCCTCTATTGTTGGCCACTGAGCAGCTCCACTGGAGTTAGAGAACGTTTTTTTAGCCAATTAAATCAGGGGATGATTAGGTGGCAAGTTTTTGCGAGAGCCAGATCTAGGATTTTAGCCAGGACACCGGGGAACCACCTACTCTTTACAAATAGTGTCATCGGATCTTTAATGTCCACAGTGAGTCAGGACCTCGGTTTAACATCTCATCCGAAAGACGGCATCTCTTACAGCACAGTGTCCCCGTGCACTGGGGCATTGGGGTTTATTTGACCAGAGGGAAGTTTGCCCCCTGCTCGCCCACCAACACCACTTCCAGCAGCAACTCAGTATTCCCTGGTGGTCTCCCATCCAAGTACTAACCAAGGATGATCTCAGGAGACAGCAAGAGAGGCGAGTGTGCGGGAAGCAGATAACACACTGGTGCGATTACACACTCACAGAGCGAGGACTTTTCTTTATTTACATGTTTGGAATTTGCACACCTTCAGACTTTATGTAAATACGGACATTACGCACAGAAACTCTGCTCTACTGGTTTAGCCTGGAGTAAACCAGGTGTCACGTAGCTGGTGAGATGAGGACAGTTCTTCAAACTGGAGTCAAGCACTAATGAGTGTAATGTACTGAAATGTAATGTAAGGTCAACCGATATGAATTTTTCTAGGCCGATGCCGATTCTGAGAACAGGAAGACTGATTTACCGATATTAGCCAATGTAGTTAGCAGTATATAGCAAATATATATTTGCCGATATAAATACGTCAAACATTAATGCCTGGTCAGACTAGTGCCGGTTAAACAATTCTTTACAAAGTAACATTTGCTACTGTATCTTGAATGAACGTCTTGTTTGTAAGTTGCTAACCAGTTGCTATATTGAAACTACAATGGCTGTCGGGTGCAGATGAGTTAGTATGGAAACTTGAGCAGCGGTTGCCAAAAAATGCGACCGTTGTTGTAGTTTCAATATAACAACTTGTAAGCAACTTCCTTTTTTAAAGCACAAAGCGGCTTCGCAATTCACAGTTAAGACATTAATGGGAGCAATTGGTCTTGTAGAACAAAACGTGAAACTCTGCTAGGCTTACATTCACCAAAAACCTTATTTCAGGCAGAGAACAAAATCCCTATAGGAAAAAAACCTTTGGAAATCTGCCGAGGAAACCCATGGTGGAAGAAACGTCCGGGTTGACCTACAAAAAGACGTCATCAATGTAACACTCGATAGGGAGGTGAATTTTAAGCCCTGTTGAATGGCATGTCTATACTGCTACGTGCTATGCTAGCACATTTCACACAGACTGTAACAGTGACAACTTCATACAAGCACATGTATTTCAAACCAAGAGGCCATGAAATGCAGAGGTCGGCCCAATATATCTGTCAATGCGATCGATCGGTCGGCCTCTAATGTAATGCAATGTAATGTAATGCAGTGGGCAAAACACAAAAGGGTGAGACACCATGAAAGCACCCAAAAGCAGGGAGGTGAGCAGCGGATTCCACAGTGATTCTGCTGAATATGTGCACAAGCCATGCAGTTAAACAGCCAGGCAGGTGAGTGCATGTCCAGTTACTGACAATTCAAGCCGCTGGGGTTATTTTATATACTGCGGTGGGTTCATTTACTGTGAAACTAATTACTAAAGCAATAAAACCCCTTTTCAACCAAATTAGTCAAATCAGGCGGTAAATTTGTCCAACTGCAGCCATTAAAATTCCAGCTGCGTAGGAATAGACGGCATTGCCAGCATACCAGGGATGACATCCCAAGCATGCTGCTGATCTGAGGATATCCCAAGCATGCTGCTGATCTGATTACACATCCTCTTCTGTTACCTTACGCACTGACTGGGAGTGTGTGCATGCCCAGACACAGCAGAGACAGACAGACAGAGACACACACACACACACACACACACAAAGACACATAGACAGACACACACACAGACAGAGACACACACACACACACACAAAGACACATAGACAGACACAAACACAGACAGAGACACACACACACTAACAAAGACAGACAGACAGACACACACACACAGACAGACACACACACACACACACACACACACACACACACACACACACACACACACAAGACAGAGACACACACACACAGACAGACAGACAGACAGACAGACAGACAGACAACACACACACACGCAGACAGACAGACAGACACACACACACGCAGACACGCAGACAGACAGACAGACAGACAGACAGACACACACACACACACACACACACACAGACAGACACAACACTGTCTACACACACACACACTGAGCCGAGAGACCATGCACACACAGTGGGGTGCTAATTAATGACACTGCAAAAACAATGTCCTTCTCAATTCCCCTGCTTATTAAAGACTGTTATTGCAGCCTCCTGTCTGAATGTGTGTTAGATACAATAGCACCAGAGCATGATCAGAAGACAAGAACCACATGAAAGAAACGTAATCCCCTCAGAAAAGACAGTGAAGAAACACAGCAGATATACCTCAAAGGAGTTTTGCCAAAGGAGTAGATTATACAGTAACAATCAGCCACCCAATTACAAATTCAAATTCCAATAGCCGACAGAACCTGCCAAACTTGTGTTGATTTGTGGTTATTTAACAAGATGAAATTTACATTCACTGAGATTTACTACAAACAATAAAATGTTGAGTTTTCTGTACAGGCAGGAGCATCCCTCAGGACGCGGAGACTTACGGTGTGCTTGGATACCGCGGGGAAAGCAGGAGGGCTCCGCGCATTGGTGTGCGAGTCTTCGGTCACTACGCGATCCGTGCGCATGTACGAATCATACAGACCGTCCCCCGGTCGAGCTGCCGGACAAACGCAAACACAAGCCAACAATTCGGATTAATGAGAATTAAGACGATTGTAAACTTCAATAACCTATCAACGTCTGAGATAATGTATGTTCCAATCTATCAACTAATTTTAATTTCAGTCCCGTTTGCTTCCCCTCACACGCATCTAATCTTGTGGCTGCATCTTACCCGAATAAATCTTTCCGATGACTGGAGCAGGAAAATCACCAGGAAAAGTATCTCCTTTGAGATATTTAAATTCCTTTTGGACCCAACACAGGTGCGTAAGGGAGGTGTTTGGTCACATCCTTACCAACAGACACTCCTATGGGGAATGTACGGAGCCAGAAAGCCAGCCCGTTATGCTGTTCTGCCTCTTACGAGTCCTTTAAAATACCACCGGTTTCCATGGTGCGTCCTACACATCTCTCCTCCTACTCAAACCTCAGAGGCTGACTACAGTTTCATCTGGATCACGAGTTGTTTTTTTCCTACATCACCAATAATAACAATGTGAACCACAAAACAATACATGGTCACGGATTGGTAGGTTTCCAAACAAGTTTACAAAGGAACAGAACTTAGCTGAGCAGCGAAATGAACTTCATTCCAAAAAAAAGTTAGCAAAATAACGGAACTTAGATGGGCAGAGAAAATAACTTTATTCCAAACAAGCTTACAATTGAACAGAATTTAGCTGAGCAGCGAAATTAACTTTATATCACACAAGCTTCCCAATTATCTCCATACCGTCAGTGGAAAGCAATAAACGACAATAAATATGCATTTTACTGCCTAGCTCTACTGCAGCTATAGACCTATAAATATCCTAAACTAGAAATGGCAAATTACCTGCTGTGATTGGACCATCCGGTTTTCTGCTCAATATCATCATGACTGCAGACCGAACTTGAGATTGACGCCACCATCCAAAAATAAAAATTATTTTAAAAAACTTGTAGGAAAAACGTTCACAACAAAAAATAGCTGAGCATGTATCAAGCTAAGTTAGAAAGTCGACGGTAGCAGTTCTGATTAGCCGTGAACACACGATCCGAGCAGAACCGCATTCTTTTCCGGCCACCAGAACCAGACACACCGTTTTCTCAACGATCACTTGCCTAATGAGTTCGTTACTTTCTGGACTAAATTAACACTGTAACATAGAGCATCATGCTAAATTCCATTCTGATAGCATTGAGGAGGCTGTGTGTGTAACGTTAGAACTCCCAGAGTGACCAACGAAGGAAAAGTAGGCTACTCAGCCAAATTTATCAACATGCTAATTACAGTCTGTAGCTAGCTAACAAGCTGAATTACCAGATTCTGATCATTCAAATCCACGCAGGACAGTTAATCAACTAAGCAACACCATGACACATAGTTAATGTCCCCAAATACAATATGGTCAGAATTGCCATTTAATAACGTTACAACTTAATAAAATCGTTAAAGAAAACGTATCGATGTGCAGTGCATACAGCTCGATATGGTGGTGCACATATCAAACGTGAGATTGGCTAATAATACTTTAAAAACCAAAGGGCTCTGGTCAAGTACAAAGTCGTGAAAAATTATTTTCAGGAAAAAAACGTTTTGAAAAATGCTAAAGAAGGTTATCTAGCAATTGATAAAAATGGCCATATCATCTCATTTTCCATCCACTGCATAGTTCGGCTTTACCCCCCCAAAAGCAGTTGTCTCTGTCTCTCCTCTCCACCGCCAGCGAACATTAGCCAGCCTGCCAAAAGTTCCAGGAACGGTCAACTGCACGCACAAAAACACCCGTCCACATGAACAGCACTTCTGCCAATAACAGTTCGAGTACAGGATTGACACTGATGACCGCCCCGAGTGCTCCTCGAATTTCTCTGAAGACTTTTTCTTTCTGCCTCAAGAACCATCCCCACAAGGAAGCGGGTCGACAACGTAGACTTCTCGGGATTTCACCCCCCCCTTTCCTGTACTCTGTAGCCCAATGTTCTCTTGATGGCCAGCGAACCCCAAGCCAGCTCCTCTCCGGGACACTACCGAAAAAGTGCGGTTCCTTGGATGCCGAAAAGCAGTCCTATCTCAGGACATTGCTTTGCAGACGTCCAACTCGTAGGAGCCCGCTGAATCAGACGTTTGGCTGTTTATACCGGTTCTCGAATCCTTTTCCGCAGGCGCAGCGGTTGAGTTGCAAACCTCGGTGCGCCCCTCTAGTCTCACCCGTTCGTTGCTAAGTGTGTCTGCTACTCCGCGTCCAGTCATCAAACAAAAACACAGAGGCGAGCGCAAATGTGCATTGGGGACTACTGCTGCTCCTGATAGGCAGATGCAAGGGAGGCGGTGGTGTTTCCAAAGGAGATGTCCTGTTTTAAAATAAATATCGGCCTGATAGGTAGATCCGCCTGCCAATCTAGCTCATATCGTGCGGTAACATTACGACCGGAGCTGAAGCTGCTTTGTGGCTCTGTGCACATGCGCACTGTAGCGAGTTACCAAGTGATGGCGGAGTCCTGTGTTTATGTTAGGTGGGGTTATAGAGAGTGTATTATTACAGTTGCCAACGTGAGGTTTTCAAGGTAACAAACGATCACCATTACCTAGTGAATTGTTTAGAGAACTAGTAGTAATATGTCATCGGCATGGCATGAAGAGAGTTTTCGTGCTCAAAAAATCGCGAACTGTGGTGTCGACTTTAGAGGCCAAACTTCATACAGTCACTGTAGAGTTCAAAAAGTCAGATTTCCTGAAACACTCGGTGCAATAAATAATTGCATGTAGAATTAAAGAAAACATTACATTTCACAAGTAATACGTGTTAGTATAATGTCTGGCAGGTTTTACAGTGCCGTTTTCGAGTGTTGATAAAAGTAACACACCCTTTATGTGGCCGAGTGGAATTCACACAGAGCACGTTGTTTGTTTTCAGTTCCCTCTGTAGTTACAGAGTCGAGTACAGCGCTATCTTGCTGGTTGAGCCGTGTGTAGTTAAAGAAGACTACGAGGTATTCTGGGTTAAATTGGACACCCTCTGCCACCAGGTCAAGACAGTAGTGCATGCTAATCTTAGTAAGGGAAGAGAAGCGCTTCCATATTCAGTTTTATAAATAACACTGAAACCATTTTGGGTCTGCCTTCTTAACAGCTGTATCCTTGAAAAAGCAGTGTGACGACCATAGACCGTATAAAAAAAGATTATGACAAATGGGTCCTTTGTGATGGGGCGGCGGGGGCGGGGGCGGGGGCGGGGGCGGAGACTGTTCCATTAAATGCCTGACCCGAGGAACACGTACCTGTATTTACCTGGGCATGATGTTGATGCCCATTTGCCTTTGAAATCAGTTGCTGCTGAGACTGGCCTTTTAAAGGTGTTTACTGGTAAACATTCGACAAGCAGGGCTTCCTGAAAAGTAAAAACATACTTGGAGTATGGTCTAAAAATTCAATTGAATTGCAAAAAAAAAAAAAACTTATGCCATTTTCAATTGATTAAGCAAATCTGTTTAATCTTGGCTACTGCCTGTTTAAGTCCTTCTTAACTAAACTTTGACACCTACCTTCTACACAAGTTCTCGATTTTTCTCCTTAATGCGGTGTGATCCCTACCTTGAGTTGCGTTGGCACCACCTAGTGGCTGTAAATGTATTACAAGTCCTCTTCTCTCACAGTGACGTCACATTTCCCTTCTTCAGAATTACATTTGACTCCAAATTACATTACATTACATTACAGGCATTTGGCAGACGCTCTTATCCAGAGCGACGTACAACAAAGTGTATAACCATAACCAGGAACAAGTATGACGAAACCCCTAGAGAGAAGTACTGGTCCAAGTACAGGGAACAACCGCATAGTTCAACTTGGACCCTGATGGTTAAACTGATTAACACTAACAACGAGAACGGCAACAACGCAATCTATAGAAAAATAAAAATAAATAAAAATACAAGTAGTCGTTAAGACAGTTGATGCGCCTAAGTCACCTATGAAACAGCTGCCTAGTTACAACCCTAAGTTTAGTCATTTACAGGGGGGAAGGGAGGGATGGGGAGAGGTGCAGCCTGAAGAGGTGGGTCTTCAGTCGTCGTTTGAAATGGGTCACAGTCTCAGCTGTTCTGACCTCCACAGGGAGGTCATTCCACCATCGTGGGGCCAGAACAGACAGGAGACGTGTTCTGGAAGTGCAGGTGCAAAGAGGGGGAGGTGCTAGGCGTCCTGAGGTAATAAACCTGCCTGGGCGTTCTAAAGGGTTCCTTAAAGGTGAGCTCACCTCTGTTAAATTCCAGGCATTGAGTTTGACAGACAAAATACAGGTGCTTCCTAATCTCTAATCAGGTGTAGGGGAATTTTTTCATATTTATTGGCATAATTCTGACCAATAATGCTGGACTGAAAGTTCCAGAACCTGTGACACACATGATACAGAGAGGAGGGGAAAGTTCTTCAGCAAAGCAAACCCACCCACACAGCGACTGGTCACTGTGAAACCACATTGCACTGAGAAAAAACTCTTTACAGGGTCTGTGGTAGCTCAGTATTTCACGTAGTGAATCACAGATCTTGAGTGACTGAGTGAACGATAAACAGACAGATTTGTCATTTTTAAAATAGAAAAGATGACAAACCCAACGTGGGATATGACAAGCAGCAGCCTCTCAAGTAAAAATGTGACAGATTCAGTGTGAGTACCCAATGAGGCAAGAGGGAGTGACAAATCTCGTCTAATTCAGATAGTGTGACACAGATGGGAAAATACACTCTACAGGAACAAATATTATTTTAGAGAATTGTCTGGGCTGAGAATGAAACACATTCCCAGTTCAGATTATACAGTGGCAAGATGGTTAAACTATATTTGGCCAGAACAAATATTATTTTAGAGAATCTTCCGCCATGATGAGAAGATGAGTTCACTGAGTGACAGGGAATGTGACTGTGAGCAGGAATCTCAGAGCTCCCCCTGCTGGCCAATGCCTGCCTCTGCAACTGCAGAGTGCTTTTCAGGCAGAGGACATTGTGTACTTTGAGATGGTACATTATTTTACAAACTCCAAGATCTGGTTTTCTCACAATTTGAGATTGCGTGACCCAGGGAAAGGGAGGGTTCAGCTGGTTAGGGGTCCGCTTTTCACTGATCTTCAGCGACCTCCGCTGTTCGATAAGGCATCTGTGGACGGCATCTTAGAGCTGCATGTGAAAGGTCTTCCTCAGACTCCTGTCTGTGCGAGCTTAGCCACAGGCTGTGCCTCTGCCATGTGTAAATAAACAGCTGGAAACAGCTGGTGTTTCGGAGGAGAACCCCGCCACGGGGTTTGTGCATGAGCACGGCTGTGGCTGCAGATAACTGGGAGGAGCTGCACATGCTCAGACCAATGATGGGCACCACATTTAGATAAAAAATAATTTTCTTACATGCAACCACAATGCCTTTTAGATGTGGCCTCCACTATATTCAGTTCTCAATAGGAAGGAGTGATAGAAATTTAACAGATAACAATGTAAATATATCCAATAAATGTACATATTACACAAGAATATCTGCATATTCTTTTTTACTGTACTGTTCAAATCAAAGCAAAACATAAATCATCTCATTACATACTTTGTTTCAGGCAAATATACTTCATGACCCCCTCCCCCCTCCCCTATTAAAACTGTGTTATCTTAAGTTTGACTGATAATCCGTTTGCAGGAACATGTTTCCGTACTGACAGCCAAGACATTACAAACCCCATTAAAGAAGAAAAGCCCACGTGTGCACACAATTGCACAAATAATTATTAAAGGAAAACAAAACTCTTATAAAATGATGACATTTTATTTCATTCTCAGTTTTTTACAGCTTTACAGATATTTATACACATTTTATTCTAAAAAAAAAACAGATTGCCGGAAAACAATGATTATCCACATCTTGTCACCCTGAGAGGGCGAGAGATAAAATAAGTTACTCACGTTAGATCCTCAAAGGTGCGATAGAGAAGGGGGGGGTCTGGTCGATCTGGAGTGATGGGGGGGGTATTGGGGTTGTGTGGTGTGGTGTGATTGTTTTTGTGTGTGGAGTGTGATTGTGGTTTTGGTGTGGTGTGTGAGTGTGATTGTGGTTGTGTTGTGGTGGGGGTTTCTGTGTGGTTGTGTGAGTGTGATTGTGCGAGTGTGATTGTGGTCTGTGTGGTTGTGTGAGTGTGATTGTGGTCTGTGTGGTTATGTGGTTGTGTGAGTGTGATTGTGCAAGTGTGATTGTGGTCTGTGTGGTTGTGTGAATGTGATTGTGGTCTGTGTGGTTGTGTGAGTGTGATTGTGGTTTGTGTGGTTGTGTGATGTTTGTGTGATTGTGGTCTGTGTGGTTGTGTGAGTGTGATTGTGGTTTGTGTGGTTGTGTGATTGTGGTTGTGTGAGTGTGATTATGGTTTGTGTGGTTGTGTGACTGTGATTGTGGTTTGTGTGGTTGTGTGAGTGTGATTGTGGTTTTTGTGGTCTGTGTGGTTGTGATTGTGGTCTGTGTGGTTGTGTGAGTGTGATTGTGGTTTGTGTGGTCTGTGTGGTTGTGTGACTGTGATTGTGGTTTGTGTGGTTGTGTGAGTGTGGTTGTGCGAGTGTGATTGTGGTTTGTGTGGTCTGTGTGGTTGTGTGAGTGTGATTGTGGTTTGTGTGTACAGCGCACGGTCATGCCAGTCTACACAGAGCAAAGGCACAGGCAGACTGAGCTCTGTTAGCGAACTGGCTAAGGCTGGGACTTTCCTCCTGCACAGGGTGATGTAATGTGTCCTCCACGCCTCCAGGGGGAGTAGGAGGGGCACAGGGTAGGGTGGCTCAGAGCTCAGAGTCCAGATCAGGCAGCGGTTACCCAGAGCAGGAAAACATGTGCTTTAAGACAGCTGAGAGGGGGGTGGGGGGGGGGGGCAGGAACCGCAGCAAGAGGACTGTGGTTATTAGAGTCTGCAACTGGCTTTCATTAGACTTAAATATTTACACTATTTAATGTCAACTATATAGATTATTCCTGTTCATAGCCTCCACGATGCACCAACACATTTTCTTGCTCAGATCTTAGAGGTAAATCCACACCCTGTAGATTTAGACGTGCTGAAAGAAAACCTGTTTTATTTGTACATACATGTTACAGGTCTGATGGCAAGTTATTTTAAAAAATAATCAATAGTTAATTAATATCAATTCCATGCCCCTGTATCTCAGAAATCCTATGCATTGTGCATGAAATCAGGGCATATTTATGTGCAAAACATGTAGTCTTTGTTAAACTACATCACTGATTGAACTGCAGTGGAGATGTTCCTCTGCCTGTTTGAGTTGTGGTTATATAAACACTGTAGGCTAGGGGTACTGCAGGGTACTATAGGGTACTACAGGGTACTATAGGGTACAGTGTTTTGCAGCTTTGGTGTGGTGTCCATCTGGTGTTTCTCTGCTTAATTCTATACATTTCACAGCCTCCATTAAATGACTCATAGTTTCACTTTTTCAGTGCACACAACCCAAACACACCGGTTAAGCACAGCAGACTCTTACTTACAGGGGGGACCAAGAATAAGCAAAATGGAGAAGACTTAGCTGTCCTCAGTGAAGGCGTGAGCTGCATTTAAGCTGTCATACAACACCAGAGGACCTGGAGAAATCCTTCCTGTAACTGACCGTTCTCCTGTAACAGTCCGCATTTCCAGTTCTGCTTTTGCATTTGTGCAAATTGAAATCTGTCACTTCAGGGGACCACAGACCCCCTGTAGTTTCTAAAATGTGCAGCATCTGAAGTTCCAGCATAAAGACGAAGGCTGGCCAGAAATCTGCATCCTGATACACTGCAGAATACATAACAGCTATTGAGGGAATAATACCTATCGACTGCATTATATAAATAACCGCTTTCTTAATGCAATTAGGCTGTGAGTTATAAAATTAAAGTCATGTCTGATGTACAGTGCAAGACAACAGTCTCCAAATAAAATGCACTTTTCTTTCTTTTTTTTTACAATGAAGAGCTACAGGTGCATTGCTATGATGTGATATATGACATATTCACTTCCCTCCGGGACTGATGGGATTATGCACGTTGCTATGATACGAGCTGCATGTTACGTGAGTGGCGGTTTTTCTCCGCCCCCTGGCTCCCCGAACCTTGAAAGTCATGCACTGGACTCCTAAAAGCCCAGAAGGAAACTCATGCTAAGTAACACTTGCAGTAGCAGCGACGGCAGCAGCAGCTTCTTCAGAAACAGGGTGTGACTGGATCTGTCGGCCATCGAAACGCTGGTCGGAGGGACTCCGGTGTGCCAAAACACGCCTTCTCCCACTCCCAGTCTCCACCTGCTGTGACATGGCCCCGCCTCCACGGGGAGAGGGGGAGGGGCTGAAAGTGTCCTGAGTGGATTGTGCCGTGGCGCTGGCGCGGGGCAGGGGGCGGGGCTAACCCTTTCCCTGGGCCTCCTGTAAGGCCTGCAGCAGCCGCTGGCGGTACGCCAGGTAGCGCTCCTTCACCTGTTTGACCCGCTCCCGCTCCTCCCTCCCCAGGATGGCCAGGAAGTTCTGCAGCTCGGGCAAGGAGAAGGCGTGCCACTGCGGGGAAAGGGCGGGACAAACACAGCGTCACTCAGCCCTGCTCCTCCAATCAGACGGGCACACAAACGAGTTCATCTGACACTGAACCCCTGAAGCCTGTTTAAGGCTGAACAAACTTGGAGGTACTCCTTCTAGCTTGAGCCTCAACAATGCACCACAACGGACCCCACAACCTGCCCACTTTCACAGGTCCAAACCAAAGGTTTTCCCTGTTTAACAGGGACTGAGGAATTTCAGACTGTGTCTGTGTCTGTGTCTGTTTCTGTGTCTGTGACTGTGACTGTGTCTCTTTCTGTGTCTGTGACTGTGTCAGTGACTGTGTCTGTGACTATGTCAGGTTCTGTGTCAGTGACTGTGTCTGTTCCTGTGACTGTGTCAGTGTCAGTGACTGTGTCTGTTTCTGTGACTGTGTCAGTGACTGTGTCAGTGTCGGTGACTGTGTCAGTGACTGTCTGTGTCAGTGACTGTGATTAGACGCCGGTTATTCCTGTGTTAACAGGTTATTCCTGTGTACACATCAGTGTGTAGCAGCCCCAGAGAGGAAGAGAAGGATGATGATCACAGAGAGAACAGGAGGGATAATCAGAGACTGAAATGGAGGGATGATCACGGAGAAAAGGAGGGATGATGAGAGAGTGAAATGGAGGAATGATCACAGGGAGAAAAGGAGGGATGATGAGAGAGTGAAATGGAGGGATGATCACAGGGAGAAAAGGAGGGATGATGAGAGAGTGAAATGGAGGGATGATCACAGAGAGAACAGGAGGGATGATAAGAGAGTGAAATGGAAGGATGATCCCAGCAGGCTGCTCACCTCCACCTCTCCGGTCTCGTTCTCCTTCAGGACGAAGGTGAGGTGTTCGGGGTCCGGTCCGTTCAGCAGCCGCACACAGCGGTTTCCGTAAACAGCAGCTCTGGAGACCAGCGTTGTCCGCAAACAGGAAGCTGTCTGCACTCACTGCTCCCCAACGCTTACACACGGGAACGTCTGTGCCTCCATCTGCTCCCACACGCTTACACACGGGACACGGTCTGTGCCTCCATCTGCTCCCACACGCTTACACACGGGACACGGTCTGTGCCTCCATCTGCTCCCACACGCTTACACACGGGACACGGTCTGTGCCTCCATCTGCTCCCACACGCTTACACACGGGACACGGTCTGTGCTTCCATCTGCTCCCACACGCTTACACACGGGACACGGTCTGTGCCTTTATCTGCTCCCACACGCTTATATACGGGACACGGTCTGTGCCTCCATCTGCTCCCACACGCTTTCACGCGGGACACGGTCTGTGCCTTTATCTGCTCCCACACGCTTACACGCGGGACACGGTCTGTGCCTTTATCTGCTCCCACACGCTTACACACGGGACACGGTCTGTGCCTCCATCTGCTCCCACACGCTTACACACGGGACACGGTCTGTGCCTCCATCTGCTCCCACACGCTTACACACGGGACACGGTCTGTGCCTCCATCTGCTCCCACACGCTTACACACGGGACACGGTCTGTGCCTCCATCTGCTCCCACACGCTTACACACGGGACACGGTCTGTGCCTCCATCTGCTCCCACACGCTTACACACGGGACACGGTCTGTGCCTCCATCTGCTCCCACACGCTTACACACGGGACACGGTCTGTGCCTCCATCTGCTCCCACACGCTTACACACGGGACACGGTCTGTGCCTCCATCTGCTCCCACACGCTTACACACGGGACACGGTCTGTGCCTCCATCTGCTCCCACACGCTTACACACGGGACACGGTCTGTGCCTCCATCTGCTCCCACACGCTTACACACGGGACACGGTCTGTGCCTCCATCTGCTCCCACACGCTTACACACGGGACACGGTCTGTGCCTCCATCTGCTCCCACACCTTACACACGGGACACGGTCTGTGCCTCCATCTGCTCCCACACGCTTACACACGGGACACGGTCTGTGCCTCCATCTGCTCCCACACGCTTACACACGGGACACGGTCTGTGCCTCCATCTGCTCCCACACGCTTACACACGGGACACGGTCTGTGCCTCCATCTGCTCCCACACGCTTACACACGGGACACGGTCTGTGCCTCCATCTGCTCCCACACGCTTACACACGGGACACGGTCTGTGCCTCCATCTGCTCCCACACGCTTACACACGGGACACGGTCTGTGCCTCCATCTGCTCCCACACGCTTACACACGGGACACGGTCTGTGCCTCCATCTGCTCCCACACGCTTACACACGGGACCGCTGTGCCTCATGTCCCCACGCTTACACACGGGACACGGTCTGTGCCTCCATCTGCTCCCACACGCTTACACACGGGACACGGTCTGTGCCTCCATCTGCTCCCACACGCTTACACACGGGACACGGTCTGTGCCTCCATCTGCTCCCACACGCTTACACACGGGACACGGTCTGTGCCTCCATCTGCTCCCACACGCATACACACGGGACACGGTCTGTGCCTCCATCTGCTCCCACACGCTTACACACGGGACACGGTCTGTGCCTCCATCTGCTCCCACACGCTTACACACGGGACACGGTCTGTGCCTCCATCTGCTCCCACACGCTTACACACGGGACACGGTCTGTGCCTCCATCTGCTCCCACACGCTTACACACGGGACACGGTCTGTGCCTCCATCTGCTCCCACACGCTTACACACGGGACACGGTCTGTGCCTCCATCTGCTCCCACACGCTTACACACGGGACACGGTCTGTGCCTCCATCTGCTCCCACACGCTTACACACGGGACACGGTCTGTGCCTCCATCTGCTCCCACACGCTTACACACGGGACACGGTCTGTGCCTCCATCTGCTCCCACACGCTTACACACGGGACACGGTCTGTGCCTCCATCTGCTCCCACACGCTTACACACGGGACACGGTCTGTGCCTCCATCTGCTCCCACACGCTTACACACGGGACACGGTCTGTGCCTCCATCTGCTCCCACACGCTTACACACGGGACACGGTCTGTGCCTCCATCTGCTCCCACACGCTTACACGCGGGACACGGTCTGTGCCTTTATCTCAGGGAATACCCTGAGTTTGTGTGTGAAGCCTGGTCTGGGATAAGGGCTTCCTACAGCCTCCTTTACGGCATTCAGCAGCTCCTGCACGTTCCTCCATGGCCCACTACTCCAACCATGTACAGCAGGGGTCCTCAATCTTATCCAGAAAGGGCCGGTGTGGGCACAGGCTTTTGTTCCAACTGGGCAGGTACACACCTGATTCTACTAATCAAGGTGCTTAGCAAAGATTCCAAGTGGTTGATTAGTAGAATCAGGTGTGTTACTGCTTGTTTGGAACAAAAGCCTGCGCCCACACCGGCCCTTTCTGGATAAGATTGCAGACCTCTGATGTACAGCTTTATCTGACTGGGATCGGCACTGCACCCCGCCCTCCCAGTCACATGGTACAGTCCAGCCATCATTCCCCCAGCCAGTGACATGGTACAGTCCAGCCATCTAAAATAGCGCTTTATTCATCCGCCAGGGGGCAGTGAACAGTGATACTCATGACAAAATTAGTACAGAAGCATTTCACTTCAGAGCTAAATGTGGAGAGCAGTGAAGCTTTAGGGTTTTCTTTCTTTAGGTTTTGACGTGGCTGTGAAGGCAGAGGCGGTTTTAGCGGGACAGTGACCATCTCAGAATGTGAGAGAGCGCTAGCGCCTCACCCTGGCTGTCGCGGTGCGTCTGCCGGTACAGCGCAAACTTGCGCGGGTTGTCCAGGACCATGAACTTGTTGAGCAGCCCCTGGATGACCTCGCTGACGGTGGTGCTGCTGCTGACGTGCAGCTGTTTGACCGCGTCTGTCGGCAGGTAGAAGGAAGTCCTCTGATCCGGGCCCTCAGGCCCCGCCCTGGCTCCGCCCCCAGCCACGCCCCCTGATGACCGCACCTCCACAGGTACGGTCACAGGCCTCCGTAGCTTCAGGTGGACCTTGATGAAGCCGGTAAAGGTCCCGTCTGGGCTCTACAGACACACACACGCAGATTCAAAAATTTTAGTTCAATTTTAACACAAAATGCCCCCACATGTTTTTATAACAGGGATGCCTTAGACTGTGTAGTAAATCAGGGTCACACACACACACACACACTCTCTCACTCTCTCTCTCACACACACACACACACACACACTCTCTCTCTCACACACACACACTCTCTCTCACACGCACACACACACACACACTCTCTCTCTCACACACACACACACACACACTCTCTCTCTCTCACACACAAACACACACACACTCTCTCTCTCACACCACACACACTCTCCTTACACACACACACTCTCTCTCTCACACACACACACATCTCTCTCTCACACACCACTCTCTCTCTCTCACACACACACACACTCTCTCTCCCCACACACACACACCCCTCCACACACACACACACTCTCTCTCACACACACACACACAAACACACAAACACAGACACACTCTCTCTCACACACAAACAAACACACACACACACTCACACACACTCACTCTCTCACACACACACACACACGCTCTCCACACACACCACACACACACTCCTCTCTCAACAGCACACACACACACACACATCCCTCCTCACTCACACACACACACAGCACACACACCTCGTACTCACAGTACACACACACCAACCGACGTGGGAAACGACCAGAACACCACACACACACACATACACACCAGCAGGGGGAGACAGCATACCGCACAGTCACACACACACACACACGCACACACACACACACCAACCAGTAGGGTGAGACAGCATACTGCACAGACACACACACACACACACACACATCGACCAGTAGGGTGAAACAGCATACCGCACAGACACATACACACACACAGACACACACACACACCGACCAGCAGGGGGAGACAGCACACCGCACACTCACACACACGCACTCTGCTCAAAACAGCCAGACCATCCCATACACCCCGGAACAAACGACAGAGGCGGACAGGCCCGCCCTCACACACACCTCTGGCTCAAACAGAGTGTCAGTTCCCATGCACCTGAGTAATGACAAGCCCGCCAGGCCCTGGCCCCCCAATACCACCCTGCCCAGCACTGCCCCGCCCAGTACTGACCAGCCCCGCCCAGCCCTGCCCCGCCCAGTACTGACCAGCCCCGCCCAGCCCTGCCCCGCCCAGTACTGACCAGTACATACCTGGGGCATTGTCATGCTGAAAAAGGAAAGGGCTTTCCCCAATCTGTTGGGGACCCACAGAATCGTCTAGAATGTGATTGTATGCTGTTGCATTAAGATTTGCCTTCACTGGAACTAAGGGGCCTAGCCCAAACCATGATAGACAGCCCCAGACCAAGGAGTGTCCAGATACTTTTGGTCTTATAGTGTATGTCTGATGTAGTATAGATATTATATTACACCTATGTGTATCAGCAGAAATATACAGTGTAGATGAATATTACACACACGTGTATCAGCAGAAATATACAGTGTAGATGAATATTATATTACACCTCTGTGTATCAGCAGAAATATACAGTGTAGATGAATATTATATTACACACGTGTATCAGCAGTGATGTTTTACTCACCAGTTTCATTCCATTCTCAGACACTTTAGAGTTGTACTCTTCTATCTTATTCCTGACCTCCTCTTCGGAGAGAGACTTTGGTTTCTCAGCCTCCTCTTTCGTGACATTCTGAAACACAAACCACCAGCAATATTAGCAACACAGAAATAAGGCTTCTGCCTTATGAAAACATAAAAAAGCATAAAAAAGTGGTTCTGGTTCTGCAGCCAATCAGTGTAAGACTTACAGTTCCCTTGACAACAGCAATCTGTCCAGATCAATTTCTGTGCTACAGCTGTGTGTGTGTATATGTATGTGTGTGTGGGTACGCATGTGTGTGTGTGCATGTGTGCGTGTCCGAGTGTATGTGTATGTGTGTGGGTGCGTGTGTGTGTGTGTGTGTGTATGTGTGAGTGTGTCTGAGTGTGTGTGTGCATGTCCGAGTGTATGTGTATGTGTGTGGGTGCGTGTGTGTGTGTGTGTGTGTGTGCGTGTCCGAGTGTATGTGTATGTGTGTGGGTGCACGTGTGTGTGTGTGTGTATGTGTGAGTGTGTGTGTGCGTGTCCGAGTGTGTGTGTGTGTAGAGCTAAGTCACATTCTCAACAGGACCTCCTCCCACTCCCCAGGCCTGGCTTGGTGGTAATAAGCTCTGTTCCTCTCTACCTCCTGTACAGGAGAACCTCTGCTCCTTGTGCTGAGCAGCCAAAGCGCCCTTTCCCTCTGAGCTGCGGTCCAGCAGTCAGCACGTTTACAGCCTCCGAAAGCTGGATCCAGCAAACACTGAGATCCAGCGGCCAAGGCTAGCATGCAGGTAGCAGCAGGACAGACGGACCCCAAGGCCACCAGTTCTGCAGGCAAACATGCAGATTCAAGGGAAAGATCCAGAAAAATCCCATTCCATCTTCCGTGAATTCTCAGCCGACTGATGGCTGAACAGACCAGAGAAGCTCAGAGGTCTGAGTGCTTCACTCTTGCGTGAAAAAGGGTGTGCACAGAGTACATTACATTACAGGAATTTACCAGATGCTGCGAACCAGGAGTAACTCAGCAAACAGGAAATGCAGGTCATCTGCTCTCATACGCATTTCACTGCATTCATCAATGAATGGCTGATTATTTCAGTCAATAAATACCATTTAAAGGGACTTTTTTTGCCTTTTGCTTCATTGAAAGGAGATTCTGAATACTAAAGGACATCCTACAGTTATTGATCTGCCCTGCAGGGGGCAGTGTTTTCCAGTGCAGCATCGGCAGGCGGAGCAGGCGGAAGCGTTAAATGTGAGTTTCCTCACGCTGCCAAACACTGAAGGTCACAGGAGCGACAGGCTTCCTGCACAGGACAATAACACAGCTTTTCACACAGGACAATAACACAGCTTTCCAGCTCTGACTGGGTGGAACAACGAAGCACAGAGCCTGGAGATGCAGTGTGTTAACACACTGTGTTTGGAGACAGAGCCTGGAGATGCAGCGTGTTACCACACTGTGTTTGGAGACAGAGCCTGGAGATGCAGTGTGTTACCACACTGTGTTTGGAGACAGAGCCTGGAGATGCAGCGTGTTACCACACTGTGTTTGGACCCTCAGAGACGCACACCAAACACCCTCCACTCTCATCCTGACCCCAAACTTGTGAAAGTCGGTCACTTGCTCACTTTAAAGAGCACCTGCAGCCAGTGCAGTAAACTCACACTGTGGATATCTGAGAGGAATGAAACTCGTGGTCTAAAATAGCCCTTCGCAGAAAGAACCCAACCAAGCGCGCTAAGAGCAGACCACTCAGAAAAACAGGCCGCTCGGGAAACCAGAGCTCACACTTTGAGCTGGAAATGCAGGCCTCGCTGTAATTACAGTACATGTGTGAAGCCCAACACCAAAACCACACTGAGGCAGGGTGAGAAGCTGGAGTTAACAACATTAATTACCCTTAATTAGGCAGCATCAGCTAATCAGACAGCCTCAGCTAAAACCCGTCTTCTTCCTGATGGATTTTCACCGTTGTGCAGCCTGGTGATCTCTGAAGTGCCAAACATGACTAACTCTGACTCGACTCCTTTGGTCTCAGGCAGTGCTACATGGATGTCATGTGCACGTGTGTACAGTGCCTACATATGTCTGTGCGTGATACCGTTACAGTACAACACGTATGCACTGAGTGAACATGCCAAAGGCGTGTGTTGTGTTCCCTCCTATTTCTGTTCACATACAATTTGCTTAAACAACTTTTAGCCAAATTTACCCCATTTAGAATCTGTCCTTGTATCTGTAGCGCCGGCAGGGTATAGATTTGTTGCCACACAATGACACAAAGGCAATCCTGCCAACTGCAACCCCTCCTCTGAAATGCTATGGCCAATCAGGTGCTGCCCTGCAGGGCTGCTAGCCAATCAGGACCAGCAGGGTCAGGACACCATAAAGCTCTCACTTTCGCCCCATAGATTCAGTCCGCTCTGAACTGCACCTCCCTCAGTCTATCACAGGAAGTCCTCCCACAAGAGGAATTCTTGCACTTCCACACGGCTAAATATACCCTCAGGACTTCCTGCGCATTCCGTGAACAGAGAAAGTGTGGATTTTGAAACAATGGAGCAGACCCCGCCCCTCAATGACAAACAGGCCCCACCCCTCAATGACAAACAGGCCCCGCCCCTCAATGACAAACAGGCCCCACCCCTCAATGACAAACAGGCCCCGCCCCTCAATGACAAACAGGCCCCGCCCCTCAATGACAAACAGGCCCCGCCCCTCAGTGACAAACAGGCCCCGCCCCTCAATGACAAACAGGCCCCGCCCCTCAATGACAAACAGGCCCGCCCTCAATGACAAACAGAACCCGCCCCTCAGTGACAAACAGGCCCCACCCCTCAGTGACAAACAGCCTCCTCTCACACAAGGATCTAAATCCCACCGCACGCGGCAGGGAGAAGTGAAATCGGTCCAAGCGGGATTTTCCCATCCGGAATGGCTGGAGTTTGTGTACAGGGAATACAGCTCGACTGCAGAAACTCCTCCTTTATACCCTACGGCACAGCCTGAGTGTCACTGTGAGATAAAAGAGCTCCATTCCAGTGTACAGGGGCCACACACACCCCACACACACCACACACGCACTCCACACACGCCCCACACACACCCCACACACACACCACACATACGCCACACACACCACACACATACCACACACACCACACACATACCACACACACGCCCCACACACACCCCACACACCCCACACACACCCCACACACACGCCACACATACCACACACACGCCCCACACACACCCCACACACACGCCACACACACGCCACACACGCCACACACACGCCACACACACCCCACACACGCCACACACACACGCCACACACGCCCCACACACACGCCACACACACGCCACACACACCCCACACACACGCCACACACACCCCACACACACTCCAAACACACCCCACACATGCCCCACACACACCCCACACACACGCCACACACACCCCACACACACTCCACACACATGCCACACACTCCTCACACACACGCCACACACACCCCACACAAGCCTGCGGCCCACATTAGGTTGGGAGCTGGACTCAGCCCCACCTTGGGTACCAAATTTATATATATATATATTTTTTTAAGTTCAAGTCAAGTGTGACTTTATTAATGAATCAATTTTTCATTTCACAGTGAGACTGTTTACCCAGAACTGAGATGGTACTTTATAGTCCTGCATAGCTGAACTGCCATCTGGAGATGTTCCCTCACAAACATGCCAGCACTCAGCTCCACTCTCATCGAGCGTTCACATCCAGCTGGAGCCTGGAATCCACAGGAGCTGCTTCAGAACGAGTCGCTCAGCATCCGACAGCAAAGCGCACTGAGAAGATCCGTTAAACACCAGGCCACACGCCCTGGCAGTAACCACGCAGGACGCATTAATAATGCATGCAAAAGCGATTAACTTATTTATGAGACACCCTTATTCACAGTCACACAAATTACATGCTTTCCCCAACTTTATATTTATTGAATTTAATGTATTTATATATTAATGAAACTCTTTAGCCTGTTTCAAGGAGGCACTCAAACCATCAACTAAAACTTTATTCGCATGGAGGGAGAAAAACTGGGTCACAAAAACACACAAAGAATGAAACAGATAACACATATTTACACGGATTCATAAACCTCACCATACCTCATAAAACAGAGATCTTTCACAAAATCACTGCCTTTGGCTACTAGTACCAGATAATAAATAAGACCATATAGAATCATGTATGGCAGAGATGGAAAATGCATTATGTATGAGGGAAAGGTTGCAATGCAAAGAACAGAACTTAAAAATAACACCAATTATTCTCAAAGATCCTTTAGCTGATCATTCAGATAAATATGTGCACCTGCAAAATTAGTCATAGCAATGATGCTACAATGCTAGCATAGAAATGCCTGATTATGTCCAACCAAATGCTTCGCTTGGTATTTAAAGGCAGGACAGGAAACTAAACTAAGGTTTACATTCAGAAGCCAGACCATATGTGGCATTCTACCATGATCATAGAAGCTAACTGTGGATCAGAGCACAGTTGCACTGAATGAGGTCTAAAGGGTGATATGAGAGGCTCCCAGTGTAATGAGGCCCCCACCCCCACACACACACACACACTCAGAGAGGAGGTGAAGAGTTCATTCTTCTGTTCTGAAACTTCTGCATTTCTACAGAAATTCAGCTTCAACTTCCTAAAATCCAGACACAGAGCAGCAAAGGAACAAAGCGCTCTCTGTGCACGTCAGACTGTAGTTAGCCGTTAGCCACTGTAGCTGGACGAGAGCTCCATTTTCTCTCCATAAAATCACACACTGGTCACATATTATCAGTGACCCATATTACTGCATGAGAAGGAGCAGGTAGCACACCACTGCAGACAGGTTCAGAGGCTGATAATGGAATAACAGACCTGGTGGTTCTGAAAGGAGATGAGATGAGCACTGCACCCACACAGGTAACCCTGTTTACACACTGCACCCACACAGGTAACCCTGTTTACACACTGCACTCACACAGGTAACCCTGTTTACACACTGCACCCACACAGGTAACCCTGTTTACACACTGCACTCACACAGGTAACCCTGTTTACACACTGCACTCACACAGGTAACCCTATATCCACACAGGTAACCCTGTTTACACACTGCACTCACACAGGTAACCCTGTATCCACACAGGTAACCCTGTTTACACACTGCACTCACACAGGTAACCCTGTTTACACACTGCACTCACACAGGTAACCCTGTTTACACACTGCACTCACACAGGTAACCCTATATCCACACAGGTAACCCTGTTTACACACTGCACTCACACAGGTAACCCTGTATCCACACAGGTAACCCTGTTTACACTCTGCGCTCACGCAGGTAACCCTGTTTACACACTGCGCTCACACAGGTAACCCTGTTTACACACTGCGCTGACACAGGTAACCCTGTATCCACACAGGTAACCCTGTTTACACACTGCACTCACACAGGTAACCCTGTTTACACACTGCACTCACACAGGTAACCCTGTTTACACACTGCACCCACACAGGTAACCCTGTTTAGGACGGAGTGTAGCACAGTGGGTAGGGAACTAGACTTGTAACCGAAAGGTCGCAGGTTCGATTCCCGGGTAGGACACTGCCGTTGTACCCTTGAGCAAGGTACTTAACCGAAATTGCTTCAGTATATATCCAGCTGTATAAATGGATACAATGTAAAATGCTATGTAAAAGTTGTGTAAGTCGCTCTGGATAAGAGCGTCTGCTAAATGCCTGTAATGTAATGTAATGTAATGTTTACACTCTGCACTCACACAGGTAACCCTGTTTCCACACTATAACATTTTTAAAAGATAAATGCTTGCAGTAGTGAGTAGTTCCTTACAGTAATGCGCCCTTTACACTGTGACAGAACTAACATTTGAGCCCAGCTGTCCTGCCAGAGCGGGACTGTGACGCACAGAGAGAGACTCTGAGAGACACAGCCCAGAAGAGGAGAAATGGAGAAGTACATGTGATGTCATCCTAACCTTTAGTCAGGTGTTCCATGAGACGGGCGGGGCAGCAGGGCGGGGCTGCAGGTGGGCGTTACCTGTTTTTAGAGCCGTAGGGGCGGAGGGGTGTGTGCAGATTGAGACAGGATCAGAAGCACCCAGCTGTGAATGCACACGCCTGCATATAACAGTGACTTTGACAGAACTGAGCAGCAGTTGTGCAGGGACACAACGTACAGCTACAGTTCAGAGAGGTCAGAATCTGGGGGCTATGGTCATTTCAGAGAAAAAAACAATCAAACGCACACACACACACACGCACGCATGCATGCACGCACACACACATACACACACACACAAGCACACACACACGCGCACACACGCAGACGCGCACACACACACGCACGCACGCACGCCACACGCACGCACGCACACACACACGCGCACACGCACGCCACACGCACGCACACACACACACACACACGCGCACGCACGCCACACGCACGCACGCACACACACACGCGCACACGCACACACACACACACGCGCGCACGCACGCCACACGCACGCACACACACACACACGCGCACACGCACGCACACGCACGCACACATGCACACGCACACGCACACACACACACACACACACACTCCTCTTGTCCTGTGAACTGGAGCGAATCTGCAGACATGATTTATACGTGTCAGCCCCCGTCAGCGATTCCACTTCACTCCCCGTGACAGAGCTCCGGCAGGTCAAAGGTCACATCGATGAGCAGCGATATTCATCTCAGCACCTAAAGGCTGCTGATCCAACCTGACTGTCAAGCCTGAGAAGAGCAGAGTTTTACGGCAGAAGAGCGGAGTTTTACGGCAGAAGAGCAGAGTTTTGCGGCAGAAGAGCAGAGTTTTACGGCAGAAGAGCAGAGTTTTACTGCAGAAGAGCAGAGTTTTACGGCAGAAGAGCAGAGTTTTACGGCAGAAGAGCAGAGTTTTACGGCAGAAGAGCAGAGTTTTACAGCAGGAAGATGCATTTAAATCCATCAGAGCTCCCTAAATGTGCAGCAACTCAGTCAGGGCAGGGGACTGCATTACTGAGAGAGTGATTTACACAGCTCACTGCTCACAGCTGAGCAGCTCACTGCTCACTGCTCACTGCCCACTGCTTACTGCTCACAGCTGAGCAGCTCACTGCTCACTGCTCACTGCTCACTGCTTACTGCTCACAGCTGAGCAGCTCACTGCTCACTGCTCACTGCTCACAGCTCACTGCTCACTGCTCACTGCTCACAGCTCACTGCTCACAGCTGAGCAGCTCACTGCTCACTGCTCACTGCTTACTGCTCACAGCTGAGCAGCCATCGGCTGCAGAGACAGACCGGCTGCTTCAGGATGAGATTCCAGTGCTGATGTTTAGCACAGATTCATAAAGCCATCAAACAGGCCCACAGCGACAGCCAATCTGCTGCCTGCTTATTCCTCCCCTCATAGCGACAGCCAATCTGCTGCCTGCTTATTCCTCCCCTCACAGCAACAGCCAATCTGCTGCCTGTGTATTCCTCCCCTCACAGCAACAGCCAATCTGCTGCCTGCTTATTCCTCCCCTCACAGCAACAGCCAATCTGCCGCCTGCTTATTCCTCCCCTTACAGCAACAGCCAATCTGCCGCCTGCTTATTCCTCCCCTTACAGCAACAGCCAATCCGCTGCCTGTTTATTCCTTTGCTCACAGCCACTGCCAAACTGCTGCCTGTTTTGCTCCCCTCACAATGGCTGGGGCAGAAATAGCGGCCTTTCAGAATGAAAGGTTGGGGGGAAAAGAGCACTGCTCCTGGAAAGGAAGAGATGCACTGCTCCTCTGTGCTGCTGTGCTGGAGTGTGCCAGTGCAGTGGGAGACGCCCCGAATCCAACCAGATCTCACACCCACAGCCGGTAATGCGGGGGGGTGCTGGGTAAGGGGGGGGTTACATAAGCACGCAGAAACACCGGCATGCTCAGGTACAGGGCAGCGCTGTGCCACCACATGACACAGGGAGCTGCGGGTTCAAGCCCTGCCTCTGGAACTGAAGAAAAATCTCAGAACAATCAGCAGAAAAGAGCCTGAGGACCCAAAACCGAGACAGAGAGAGAGATCAGAACCAGAACCGGAACCAGAACCAGAACCAGAACTGGAACCGGAGAGCTCTGAACTCCCCCCTACAGCAGGAACAGAATCTGCACCAGTGGAGCGGCTGAATTATTAATACAGTCGCACAGAAGCAAACACAACGCTCAGAGAACACATACACAACGCTCAGAGAACACACACAACGCTCAGAGAACACACACAACCCTCAGAGTCTGGCAGGAGTGGGGCACGACCGCGGGTCACTGATGATAACCCAGTGGTAACCCAGCAGTAACTGCACTTTTAAATAGAACCCTCTGTAGTTTCCCCAAACAAACGAGTGGGTGTTTCTGCATGTGCACTGAAGTGTGTATTAGAAACCGTCATGACTGATACTGAGTCTCAGGGTGAGGGCTGAGGGCTTCTTCCAGGGGTCTACCAGAGGAATTACCCGCAGCTAGAAAGCCCCCGTACTTTACCCACAAAAACACAAACAGACTCACTCTGGAATCTCCCCACTGCCCCCCAGCTCGGCAAAAACCTTACTCATGGGCCCGCCCAGGCCTACTGGCTCGACTCCATCCATCTCTCCACCTTCAGCCAATAACAAGAGTCTTCACATCTCTCAACCTTCAGCCAATAGCAAGAGTTCTCACATCTCTCCACCTTCACCCAATAGCAATAGTCTTTACATCTCTCCACCTTCAGCCAATGACAAGAGTTTTCACATCTATTCACCTTCAGCCAATAACACAAGTTGTCACAGGCAACCCTGTGAAAATTTAGTTAATAGTGCAAAGCTTCAAAGATCACAAACTCTGAGTGCACATGGACAGGCTGGCAGTAAGAAGAGTCTTTACTGGGGGGCTGCGGTGGCCAACGTGAGCCATCTTCCCCTCTGTAGCCATGGCGACGATCAGCCACAGTGAATGATTTGAGACAGAACAGCGTAAGAGGAAGGATCCTCATTTAGCTCTGAGTTATTAATATTACTCACACATATCTGCCAGGATCACACAGAGAGGCTGTAGGGAAGCAGATGGTGAACCACACTCACAATCCTGTCCATCATCACCATCATCATCACCATCACCACCTCCATCACCGTCACCACCTCCATCACCATCATCATCACTACCTCCATATCCACCATAATCAGATCCTGTAAGACACGTGCTCCTCGTCTCAGACTCAAACATTGATATGATGATCTGTTTCTTCCTGTGACACAGGCCTATCAGAGCAGGATCAGCCTAAACTGATCTGAGTCTAAACTCAGCTCCACCGACTGCTGCCGTCCCCCAGAATCACTCAGGCCAACCAGGAAGCATGAGCGCAAGAGCCCCGTCTTAAACACCCCACATAAATGTGGCAGATCCCAGACGAGAAGCTTCCGGAGTCTGAACACAAACACGAGCTCACAGCAGCTCGCTGCACCTGTCCTGCCCAACCCTGACTTTTTCACAGAAGGTTCCGGAAATATGTGAACCCCTCCATCCTCTGGAAGACCAAACTGATTCACTACCCTGGATTCGTCACAGCCAAACAGCCGAGTGTGTGCTCTGCCCCGCACCCTACCTTGCCCCCCACTCCGCCCCGCACCCTACCTTGCCCCCGCTCCGCCCCGCACCCTACCTTGCCCCCCTGCCTGCCCGCCGGTCGGCGGAAGAAGGAGGTCTTGGCGGTAAAGAAGGTGAAGTCGTCGCTCTCCTCGTCCAGACTGCAGTAGCCGCTGCTCGTGCTGTTGCTGGAGCTCATTTAGCCGCGGTCTGAGCCGCGCTCCCTGCCGGCTCCAGGGTGGGGGGGCGGTACCGGCAGGCTGGGGGGGGGGCCTGGCAGGCTGGGGGGGTCCCGGCAGGGTGGGGGGTCCCGGCTCTACATCTCATCAAACATCCAAGTGGGTGTGAACGGATGGGTGCTCGGAAAATCTGCAAAAACCCCGCTCACGCTTCTTCTGTTCACGGTCTACGCGACGCAGAATTCCCATGAGGCAGCTGGGCATCAGGGAGGATTCTGGGAGCTCAGCGGTCCGGCCGCCCCCCTCGACAGATCGGGTTTAAAAACAACGAGTTCGGCTCTTCGGCACCTGCGCCTTCCTCCGTCCTCCTGCTCGCTCTGCTCGCCGAACAGAGAGGAAGTGCCTACACACACGCGCGCGTGCACACACACACGCGCACACACACGCGCACCAGCACACTATCGGTTGCGAGTCCAAGCCGGCCGGCAGGCAGCGCGGGGGCCTGAGGATCGGGGTGTCCGGGCAGCTGCCTGATCCCAGCTTTCTTTCTGAAGCCAGAGAATCCGCTCAGCAACACCCTGACTCTGCTGCTGCTTCGGGATCACTGCGCCGAGCGAGAGCGCTGCCTACTCCTCCTCCCTCCACCCCCCTCTCTCTCCTTCCCTCTCCCTCCCACTCTCCCTCCCCCTCTCTCAGTCTCTCTCTCGATTCTCTCTCCCTTCCTCTCTCTTTCTCTCTCCATCTCTCCTTCTCTCTCTCTGTCCCCTTCTCTCTCTTTCCTTCCCTCTTGCTCCCACCATCCCTCTCCCTCTCTCTCTCTCTTTCTCTCTCTCTCGCCCCCCCCCTCTCTCTGTGGTTTAGCCGGCTATCTTCCTCTTACACAAACACCCCCTCCCTCCCCCCCCTTTTCTTCCTGCATGTAACCGCTCTCAACCCAACTGTCGCTACTTCCTCCAAGAGAGAAACGCTGCAGAGCAAACCTGCTGCACCTCAGGTTCCCTCTCTGAGATCCAGAGTGCCGCTGGACCCAGACCAGAACCAGCCCCTGAGATCCAGACCAGAACCAGCCCCTGAGATCCAGAACCAGCCCCTGAGATCCAGACCAGAACCAGCCCCTGAGATCCAGACCAGAACCAGCCCCTGAGATCTAGAGCAGAACCAGCCCCTGAGATCCAAAGCAGAACCAGGCCCTGAGATCCAAAGCAGAACCAG
>NC_057945.1:41532235-41547235 GCF_018555375.3 Anguilla rostrata | reverse complement strand
GCTGCTGAACATCACTGAACATGGGCAGCTGAGCTGCTGAACATCACTGGCATGGGCAGCTGAGCTGCTGAACGTTACTGAACATGGGCAGCTGAGCTGCTGAACATCACTGAACATGGGCAGCTGAGCTGCTGAACATTACTGAACATGGGCAGCTGAGCTGCTGAACATTACTGAACATGGGCAGCCGAGCTGCTGAACGTTACTGAACATGGGCAGCCGAGCTGCTGAACATTACTGAACATGGGCAGCTGAGCTGCTGAACATTACTGAACATGGGCAGCTGAGCTGCTGAACATCACTGAACATGGGCAGCTGAGCTGCTGAACATTACTGAACATGGGCAGCTGAGCTGCTGAACATTACTGAACATGGGCAGCTGAGCTGCTGAACGTTACTGAACATGGGCAGCCAAGCTGCTGAACGTTACTGAACATGGGCAGACACTAACTAGATGCGCATGTGAGTCCAGCCAGTGGAAGAAAAGGTGAGTAAATAAATAACGATATGAATAAAAATGAACGAGCGCTTGGGTGAAGAAGTCGATTTGTGGGAGTGTCTTCAAATCTGTTGCATCTGAGCACAATACTGCCACTGCTAATGCTAACGCTAATGCTAATGCTAGCGCTAATGCAGGAGCGTGAGGGAACAGGGAGAGACGCTACGGTCACTGATGCTAAAGACACCCGGTCACTCCAATGAGAGCACTGCGCATGCCTAACTGGGCCAGATTTCAGTGATGTTCTCAGAGAACACGCATCTCTTTTAATAACATATTTGTTTTTGACCTTTAAAGGAACAGAGAGAATAATTATACTTATCAGAGCAAAGCTTCACAAAAACAGCAGAGGTAGCAGAAACCGTTAGTGTGGACGGAGACTTTGAGACCCTGCGAGTGGATTATAACCTTTTAAATGTGCCAGAGATTAAAACGGTCTCAGTGGAAACTGTTTTTAAACTTCTGTCCGTCTGTTTTCCCTTTCTTCCCTTATAAAGCTTGGTGTCATAACCCACACTCAATATGCATAAAAAGACCTTTAAAGTGCAAAGACGCTGGCGCCTGGAAAATATATGAATCAATAAAAAAGCCCAAAGAAAACGAGCAAACTTTTTATTCCCTTGAAATGCGAGGTCATGTTTTCTCCACTCTTAAATTCCAGGCTTTAAATACCAGCCCAGTGATATAACGCACTCTGCTGCGTTCGAGGTCTTGCAGCGGATGTGTCATGCGGATTGATGTCTTCACAGTAATTAACTTGCAGAAAATATCTGTTTTATTGGCCTGAGTGGGCTGGTGCTATTGTGTCCGTGGCCACACGCTTACAGATGGAGAGTCAGCTTTACTGCTCTGTTTTTACCTCCATGTACGGCTCGTGGGCCCACTGATGGGCTGAAGCGGGGTCACCCCTCTTACCTGGTCCTGGGGTGCAGGGTTCGAGCTGCTCGGGGACGAGGACCCCTCCGAGTGTCGGTTGCTCTGGTTACAGTCCAGCCGCACGAGCTGCTCACACTCCAGATGACACGTGTAGCTGCAGTCTGGGGGAGGGGACACAGAGCACCAATCAGGGCCGAGGAACCACGCGCAGAGCGCCAATCATGGCCCAGGAACCACACGCAGACCACCAATCAGAGCCCAGGAATCACACGCAGACCACCAATCAGGGCCCAGGAACCACACGCAGACCACCAATCAGAGCCCAACAATCACACGCAGACCACCAATCAGGGCCCAGCAATCACACGCAGACCACCAATCAGGGCCCAGCAATCACACGCAGACCACCAATCATGGCCCAGGAACCACACGCAGACCACCAATCAGAGCCCAGGAATCACACGCAGACCACCAATCAGGGCCCAGGAACCACACGCAGACCACCAATCAGAGCCCAGCAATCACACGCAGACCACCAATCAGGGCCCAAGAACCACACACAGACCACCAATCAGGGCCTAGGAACCACACGCAGACCACCAATCATGGCCCAAGAACCACACGCAGACCACCAATCAGGGCCTAGGAACCACACACAGAGCATAAATCAGGGAACAGAATAAAACCACTTCAGTAAAGCGTTATACAAAATGGCAGTAGCCAAAAAAAATTCAGTAGAAATTGCTGGCAGATCACAAGATTCATGCAAGAGAAGGTCACATCAAAAACACAGGTATGCAGCCAATGGCAACATGCTCCCTTCATAGTGGCAGCAGGCAGGGGTGGCCAACTACAGCTGAAAATAACAACAGACATCAAATAACTGTGTGTGTGAGTGTGTGTGTGTGTGTGTGTGTATGTGAGTGTGTGTGTGTGTGTGTGAGTGTGTGTGTGTGTGAGTGTGTGTGTGAGTGTGCGTGTGCATGTGTGTGTGTGTGTGTGTGTGTGTGTGAGTGTGTGTGTGTGTGTGTGTGTGTGTGTGAGTGTGAGTGTGTGTGCGTGTGTGTGTGTGTGTGTGTGTGTGTGAGTGTGAGTGTGTGTGTGCGTGTGTGTGCATGTGCATGTGCGTATGTGTGTGTGTGTGTGTGAGTGTGTGTGTGGTGGTGTGTGTGTGTGTGAGTGTGCATATTTGTAACACAAAGCATTAATGAGACACCATTTCCCCTTTAGGATTCATCTCCCTGTGTCTGAAAGCGGACTGAATAAAAGAGCACAAGCCTGTATTTCACAATGACACATAAACCCTGCAGACCAGGGGACCCTCTGCCTGAGGTACTGCAGACCAGGGGACTTTTCGACTGTGTTCAACACTTGGACAGAAGGGGCTGAATCCATCTCTCAGAACCTGGCACCACCTAGTGGTCCTTTCCGGAATAAGAATAAAAACACAGCAAAGAGCTCTTCAGAGGTCTCCGTCCCACTTCAACCTCTCTAATTCACCAAACAGCATGGGAAGTACAAAACAAGCAGCTTCCACAGTGACAGAAACAGCCTCAGTGCATCAGCAGACCGCCCTCGCTGGTCCAAAGTCTGAGAAGTATGTCAGGGTTAAAGAGACTGATACGGGCTGGTTGTTCAAATATTCAAAAAGTCACGGGTTAAAGGTTATTAAAACAATCCACCATTTAGCTGACACAGCACATTTGTTTCTGCAGATGTAATGAGGAAACCTGACCAGTAGGTGGTGCTGCAATCCTGATACCCAGTAAACAAACGGGGAATTGAAGGATTGTGAAGAGGAGTGTGGGCAGTTACTAAACTGTCAGCAATAAGTGGAATCATTTTATCAGATGTTTAAGAAATTCTGAAAATTTGCTGGCCTGAAAGATACTTAAAACTTAAAGCTTTTAACCTGCTGTTCCCACTGGCTGAAGCTTTTAACCTGCTGTTCCCACTGGCTGAAGCTTTTAACCTGCTGTTCCCACTGGCTGAAGCTTTTAACCTGCTGTTCCCACTGGCTGAAGCTTTTAACCTGCTGTTCCCACTGGCTGAAGCTTTTAACCTGGTGTTCCCATTGGCTCAATCTTTCTCCGTCCTTCGCACTCATTCCTTATGCGGGGGGGGGGGGGGGGGGGCTGCGTAACCAAGGTTTCACTCACTGAGGTTTCCATGGCTACAACAGAAAACAGCGTGACAGGTATTCATAAAAGAGTGAGATTTCACACTTCACTCCATGGGGCTCGAATGCCAATGTACCTCAAACCGTTCAGGATCAATAGATTCGACCCCCACCCCCCTACCCCCCACATTTCCATCCCGGTTTCTCATGTAGTCACTCAGGGGGGAGGGAGAAGGGGGGGGGGGGGGGTCGATGTGACATTTTGCTGCAGGCACTGACAGAGTCCAGAGGTCTCATTTTAAAATGCAGAGAGTATCTGTGAGATTAAAAAACACAGCCAGCGTTGGGTTCAGATGTACAAGGCCTCCATAAAACCTCAGTTCCAGGGCCACGGACCTCACACTGAACACACACTTCAAAATACATTTAGACTTTGAGAACATTTCATATTCATTTAAAGCTCTAAATTGACATGTCCACTGAAAAGTGTAGAGAAACAGTGACACCAGTGAAATAAACGGCCAGTCGGTTTTCCAGACGGTCAGTCGGGGATTCAGACAGTTAATCGTGTCTAATCCCAGGGTGCCCTTGGTGACAGAGCAGTGGGGAGGGCAGGGCTGTGTTTCTCCCTGCCGCCTGTAGGGCGGCGCCCTGGCGTGAGGACAGTCAGCGCTGAGGGGGAGTCCAAAGCAAACAGAAGGAAATGGGTTTGGGAAAAGTGGGAAGTGCTTCTCCACCCTGTGCCCTCCTCGCCCCTGTGCACCATGGCAACCCAGAATGCTGGCCCTAATAGGAAGGGCAGCCTGCTGCAGTGCTCTGCACATGGGTTCGAGCGGCGGTACTCCTGGAGCCCCCAGGGACCGAGGGGGGGGGGGGGGGCACTGACCCCCGACCCCAGCCAGTCCAATTATCCACTCTGCCCAGTACTGTCCTTTCAGTTCCAACACGCACATTACTAATCTAACACCGTGCTCAGCAAAATGTCATCTCACTCCCAGGAGCAGGATCATTACACAGTGCGGGTGCGACTCACCACAGGTGTGTTAAACCACACCCAAGCTACTGCGTCGGGTTCCAGGAAATCCGTGAACAGAGGGAGCGGTTAAACCGGGTTAAACCAGGTTAAACCGGGTTAAACCGGGTTAAACGGAACACACTGCATGAACTGGATTAGACATCAGAGCCACATTCCGACTGCACTTTTAAGTCAGTACACGCTAAAAACCCAGAACACGCTAAAAACCCAGAACACGCTAAAAACCCAGAACACGCTAAAAACCCAGAACACGCGCTCTCTCAGCCTCAACTCTGCCAGCCTGAGGCTCTGAATGAGATAACATGGGGGGGGTGTCACAGGGTGGGGGGGCAGCTACAGGACCAGCAGCAGGGTCCTTGTGACACACACTGCGTTTACCGCGTTGCAGACCGTAATGTGTCGAGCGGTTCTTATATTCAGCGATCTTTCCAGATGGAAAATCTATGGGCAGACGGAAGCGTACAGGCCGTAGCCACAGACAGGCCGTAGCCACAGACATGCCGTAGCCACAGACAGGCCGTAGCCACAGACAGGCCGTAGCCACAGACAGGCCGTAGCCCTGTAAGAACATCTCGTCCGTCTACAGGACGGAAACTCACCGTAGCCCTCTGAAAATCCCTGGAAGCTCCTGTCCTAATATCCAGTCACTTCACATTCCTATCAACGATTGATCCACCTCACTCCCTTAAGCACTGAGAGCCTGGAAGGGACAGCCTGGGCTGGCAGGCTTTTCAAACAGCCTGGGCTGGCAGGCTTTTCAAACAGCCTGGGCTGGCAGGCTTTACAAACAGCCTGGGCTTGCAGGCTTTACAAACAGCCTGGGCTGGCAGGCTTTTCAAACAGCCTGGGCTGGCAGGCTTTACAAACAGCCTGGGCTGGCAGGCTTTTCAAACAGCCTGGGCTGGCAGGCTTTACAAACAGCCTGGGCTTGCAGGCTTTACAAACAGCCTGGGCTGGCAGGCTTTTCAAACAGCCTGGGCTGGCAGGCTTTTCAAACAGCCTGGGCTGGCAGGCTTTTCAAACAGCCTGGGCTGGCAGGCTTTTCAAACAGCCTGGGCTTGCAGGCTTTACAAACAGCCTGGGCGCACACAAAGAATAAAGCCAAAGTCAGAACTCTGTTCAGCCAAATCATTTCACCTGCATGCAGAAGAACGTTAATCAAACACATCAGTATTGATCTGGATGTAGAGCACACAGGCTGGTTTGGTGCGTGAACATAATTAATGATGCCCGAATCGTACACTTCATCTGCACATTGGCTAAAGGTAACTCCCAGTGCAGTGTCATGTGAACTATTATATCAAATACTGCATCATCACTAAATCAACTGACAGGCTTGCTATAAAGCAGCCAACTTACTTTCCCATTATGGTCTGCATCAGGGACACTCGGTCCTGGATGACTGTACAAACTGTACGAGCTTCCACCCAGTCCAGCGAGTACAGCAGCTGATTCACCCCCCCCCCACCCCCACCCCCCATCTCATCTCCTGAATTACAGCAGCTGATTCACTCCCTCCCTGCTCATCTCCTGACTCATCGACAGCAGCGTCACTTCCCCTCCCCCCCCCCCCGCCTTTGAGACCAGGAACGCCTGCAGAACAGCAGCCCTTCAGGAAGGAACCCCCCCTGACCCCCGGCCCAGCCCCCTCACACCCGAAGCCCGGCCCAGCCCCCTCACACCCGAAGCCTGGCCCAGCCCCCTCACACCCGAAGCCCTGCGCTAAGCTGGAGATCTCTCCCTATTCGGCTTCGGTTTGAAACGAGAAGTGCTTTTCATTTCATTCTTTCACAGACGAAAGGATGTGACCATCCATCATCAGTCCTGCTCTTAGTCAGCGGTTAACCAAAGCGTAACGCTGATATTTAACCAATAATTCGGTCAGGACTAAAAGACAGAGAGCGAATAACAATAACATTTCCACAGACAGAAAATCCTCTGGAAACTGCTCAATAATCTCCTCCGTTTATATAATATCCTGTAAAACTCTATCAGTTAATTAAAGTTTAATCTACTAAGAATCTTAAGTATGGAAGGTCAGCAGTTTGTCCAACATGATGTTCCTACACTTCTCAATATGACGATCAGGAAGAACGAATTTCACGTGAACACATCTACTGAAATGAAGAAGTCAGGAAGCACCTCCTCTTTTTAAACAGGGTCACACATTAGGGACGCTGCCAGAAACGTAAGTTCCTCTTTGGACAGAAGAGCAGAATGTCCAAGAACAAAGCCACAGTCACCACTGAAGAGGAAGCAGGACCAGAATTCCCCCAGAAATTACCAGAATTCAAAAGGGAATTTTTCAGACAAGATCTCACTTGACATCTCCCACTGTAACCCCCGCCCCCAAATGCCCCACCCACAGAAAAGCTTCAGGTTTCTGCTCAACATCCACGTCAGCACTTTGTCGGCCTCCCCGATGCTGACAGCGACAGACCTGGAACAAACCCGCAGCTCCTCTACACAGCACCAGTGACATCATCTCAGATGTTTTTGCTCGAAACGGTCAGGAAATTGACCTCGCCCTTTCAACTGTGTGGACCAAGTGCTGCCACGAAATGCAAGCTGATGTGGATGTCTGTGTCACTGGGGCATTCTGTGAGCTCCTTCAGGGTTCTGTGAAATCCTTTAGGGTTCTGTGAGCTCCTTTAGGGCATTCTGTGAGCTCCTGTAGGGCTCTGTGAGCTCCTTTAGGGCATTCTGTGAGCTCCTTTAGGGCATTCTGTGAGCTCCTTTAGGGTTCTGTGAGCTCCTTTAGGGTTCTGTGAGCTCCTTTAGGGTTCTGTGAGCTCCTTTAGGGTTCTGTGAGCTCCTTTAGGGTTCTGTGAGCTCCTTTAGGGAATTCTGTGAGCTCCTTTAGGGTTCTGTGAGCTCCTTTAGGGTTCTGTGAGCTCCTTTAGGGTTCTGTGAGCTCCTTTAGGGCTCTGTGAGCTCCTTTAGGGTTCTGTGAGCTCCTTTAGGGTTCTGTGAGCTCCTTTAGGGAATTCTGTGAGCTCCTTTAGGGTTCTGTGAGCTCCTTTAGGGTTCTGTGAGCTCCTCTAGGGCATATTTAGGCCAATGAATTCTGCACTGAAATTTCCTGTTTTTTGTCTCAGAGGTTGTTGAATGCAGTTGATTCTACATGGCACAAGCTGACCACCACCGCAGTGCTGAGCGTGCTCTGTGGCCCCCACCGCAGCGCTGAGCGTGCTCTGTGGCCCCCACCGCAGCGCTGAGCGTGCTCTGTGGCCCCCACCGCAGCGCTGAGCGTGCTCTGTGGCCCCCACCGCAGCGCTGAGCGTGCTCTGTGGCCCCCACCGCAGCGCTGAGCGTGCTCTGTGGCCCCCACCGCAGCGCTGAGCGTGCTCTGTGGCCCCCACCGCAGCGCTGAGCGTGCTCTGTGGCCCCCACCGCAGCGCTGAGTGTGCTCCGCGATGGTGCTCACACAAGGTGAAGGGCGTCTGTGTTTGTGCTTTTGGGCTTGCGTTCCGATTGGTCGACACATGGACACCATTAGGGTAACGGCCATGTTTGCAGACATAAACTGACTAATTGGAGCAAGCAGAGGGTGATTAGGAGACGATAATGCCCTCCCTGTGTGCCCCAGGGCAACAGGCTTAAAAGCACAGAGAGGAGCTGTTCTCTGGACTCCCCAAAGTGACCTGCCACACAAACGCCCTTTTAGAAGAAAGTTTACACAACGGTTCAATTAAACTGGAAGTTATGCAGAAAAAACACTGGAAATGATCCCAGAGGAAAGAGAGTAATTCAGCCAGAGGAAGAAAACACGAGATGGTGAGCGATTAAGAGAGGGCAAGGTGGGGTTGGGCAGGACAGGGCTGGGATAGAGCCCCCACTTTAGCCCCCCCCCCCCCACCTCAGCCTGAACCTTTCACCCCTCCAGCTGAGCCACCTGGCAGTGAACCCGCAACCCCCCCCCCCCCCAAGGTGAACATCACACCACAGACTCTGCACTGTTTGCCTCCTGCTTCAGACGGTCCAGCACACAGCCCCCCCCATCATCCCCCCCCCCCCGCCTGTGAGCTGCCATTCTCAAACCCACAGAGGGACGCTAAGTCAACAGTGCGCCTCTGCCCCCCCCCCCCCCAAAGCAGCCACCAAACCCTGAGGAGCTGCGGAAACACAACACAACCCCCCCCCCCCCCCCGAGCACCGAGCCCAGCCTCAAAACATCACTCCCTCATCCTCCCCTCTCTCCCCCCCTCAAACCTCTATATCTCTCACATCGCTCTCTCTCTCTCTCTCATCCCCCTCTTTCTCTCCCTCCCTCCCATTTTTCCATCCTCTCCTGTTTTGTCCCTCCTCCCTGGAACACCTTTTTCTGCTTCCAATGGTAGAATCCGGAGATCTTTCCATCTTCCTTTCCTCTTTTTTCCTCCTCTTCCCTCCCTCCCTCTTTCCAACAGCCAGAGTCTTTCTGAAGGACTTTAAGATTAGGGCTCTTTCACTGGAGAACCTGCCTAACAATGTAAATAAACCATAGAGCAGCCAGGCTGGTTATCACACACAGTCTACTGATGGGACATGGGTGAGAGGAACCCCACAGAAGGAACAGCGCTCTCCCTCTCTCTCTCCCTCTCTCTATTTATCTCTCTCTCTTTCTCTCTCTCTCTCCCTCTCTCTATTTATCTCTCTCTCTCCCTTTCTCTCCCAGTCTCCAGGCATATTTGTGTAAGAGATAATTGCCTCTGGCTGGCCAGATGTGGCCAGATGTGCTTTGGGGAAGGTTCCAGAAGTGCAGTACTCGCGTGCAGAAGCACCACGGCACCAAGTCTGAACACAGGGCTGTTTGTGAACTTCGACCTGAGAGCCTCTGAACGTGTCAGTGACCCGTTTTCTAAGACCTCCCGTTTAAGTGTTTCTATCTCAGAGCCAATGCGTCAGCGTTTATCAGCATTGCTAAATCGTTTCCAACAAATATGCCATTTTTCTAGAATTCCATCTGAGGACAGGGATGAGAAAGGAAACATCCGGAATAGCTGAACTCTGGGGTTCCTGGCAAGCGCACGCTCCAAACATTCCACCCCCCCCCCCCCGCCGCCATTCCATCCTGGCTTTCCCATCCCGTCCTGGCGCCAAAGGCCGTTTCCACGGAAACGGTGAACAGAAGAGGGTCGAGTCAGAAAAGCAGCATCGCTCATGGAATACCAGTGACAGGGAGCGAGGAGCGGGCCCAGAACATCTCAGACCTGACCAGTCGAGTCTTGAGAGCCCAGAACATCTCAGACCTGACCAGTCGAGTCTTGAGAGCCCAGAACATCTCAGACCTGACCAGTCGAGTCTCGAGAGCCCAGAACATCTCAGACCCGACCAGTCGAGTCTCAAGAGTCACTCAGATCACCAGCCCACCGTTTGAGGCGCCGTTAAAGTGATACACTGCGGCCCGCAACAAAGGCCACACACCTGCAAGGCATTCTGGGCCGTCATTATCAGCTCTCTACAGAAGGGTCTCAGAAACAACAGGCACACCAATCAGAGCTGTGCAGGCTTGTCAATATTAGCCTGATCCCACCGGCTACTGCGCAGATAGTTTTACAAAAATACAATGCAGACACCCACAGCTGGTGCTCTCATTCAGAGCGGGTCCCTGAGGCGATGATAAGTTCTCCAGCCCAAAAGAAAGAGCCGCTGATGAGCTCCCGCTTGGCTGGTACCGAGGCAGCGCTGTGACCTGATGGGATATCACTGCACAGAACCACACAGCCCCGAGGCAGCACTGTGGCCTTATGGGATATCACTGCACAGAACCACACGGTCCCGAGGCAGCGCTGTGGCCTGATGGGATATCACTGCACAGAACCACACAGCCCCGAGGCAGCACTGTGGCCTGATGGGATTCCACGTCACCGAAGCACACAGACCCCCGGGCACACTTGAGCCGTGATGGATATCACTGCACAGAACCGAACAAGCCCCATGCAGCATCTGTGGCCTGATTGATATCACATGGCAAGAAACAACAGCCCAGCAAGTCACTGTGGCCTGATGGATATCACTGCACAGACCACACAGCCCGGCACCTGTGGCCTGATGTGTTACACATACAGAGACACCACAGCGCCTCGAGCAGCGGCCTGGGCTGATGGATATCACCCACAGAAGCCGACAGCAGCCCCGAGTCAAGCACTGTGGCCTGATGGGATATCACTGTACAGAACCACACGTCCCGAGGCAGCACTGTGGCCTGATGGGATATCACTGCACAGAACCACACGGCCCGAGGCAGCACTGTGGCCTGATGGGATATCACTGCACAGAACCACACAGCCCCGAGGCAGCACTGTGGCCTGATGGGATATCACTGCACAGAACCACACGGCCCCGAGGCAGCACTGTGGCCTGATGGGATATCACTGCACAGAATCACACGGTCCCGAGGCAGCACTGTGGCCTGATGGGATATCACTGCACAGAACCACACAGCCCCGAGGCAGCACTGTGGCCTGATGGGATATCACTGCACAGAACCGCACACTGAACATGTCACAGACCACATATAAACCCATTTCTTTACACATGCTGGCCAATACACCAATTCACTGGCCCTCAGCCCCGCCCCCGCCCCCACCCATCCAAACCCCCTCACAAGCATCGAAACATTCTTCCTTGTGCGGCAAGACTATGTCATGTGACTCAAACACCGGCCTCCTGCCAAAATAAGAGCACCAGGGAGCCTCAGAGCTGCCTGTGAATCTCATCTGATACCCGGGAGAGGAGGAGGAGGACTCCGCCCAATTAGCCTCGTTAATCCCGCAGGGTCCTGAAGAGCACGCCAGTCTTTACCACCAAACACACGCCTGGAACAAAACAGGTCCTACAAGTCACAGACCGTTTCAGTCACAGCCCTGTTAATGACCTTCAAACGACCTTCAGCCACTCACCAGCAAGCTGCGGTTAGAAAGCCCAGCCAGTCCATTTCTCTGACGAGTCTTCAGTGTTTCTGTCTGCTCAGCAGAACTGAACACCACTGAGATGAACCCTACTGATAAGAGAGAGACAGACAGCTTCCCTAGAGGGGTATGCCACTGTATGGAGTTTAGGGGTACACAAATTTACTTTACAAGTGAGTGGAGAGAATCCAAAGGCTCATTCCAATCGTTTATTTTACCTCCTTACGTCCTTCCCTCAGTTCCTTAGCTCCACCCAACGGAGGACATAAAGAAAGGATGCAAGGACAGGATGTGAGGACGTAGAAACGCTCATTAGGCAAATTTAACGTCCTTGTTCAGTCAAGCGACAGTTTGAAGCCACGTCAGTTACAGACGTGGCGGATGTGGAGTGGTAGTGCCACAGGTCGATCATCATTAACATATCACTCATTGCAAAAAAAGACTTCTGCAAAGGGAGCAGTCGTGTTTCCTTGCACAAGCATCCTTCAGGAGTCTCCTAGCTCCTTCAAGGAGCATTTAACGGATTGGAACGTCCTTAAAGATGACGGCCCTCGATCGATGGGTCAGACGAGGACAGAGGAGACAAGGATGGATAAAATAAACGAGCGGAATTAGGCGCATATTTCAGCCTCTCTCTGAAGGGCACATGACAGGCTTGCGGAAAAGGACCCTGAATAAGCCCGGGGGGTGGCCAAATCTCTGCCCGAAGAAATATCAGTTTTACTCCTGATCACTTTATAACTCACTGTGAACAAGAATAATAACATCGAGGCCTAATCTGGTTTAATAAAAACTAGTCATGGTTTATGTTTAGCATGTTCAAATTTATTACTGTAAACAACCAAACAGGCTGTTCTCTGGAAAAAAAAAACATCTGAAGTTCAACCTTGAAATGATCATTAGATCAGACAGATCAGATTAACCTTGAAATCAATTCCTGCTTTCAGCCAAAAAACAAAAAAGTTGATGTAAGTATTTGGAAATATGAAACCAGAGAAAGTGCTTTTGTGGTCAGAATGCTCCAAGCACAGTCATCGGTCATGAAGTCATCAGTCATCACGAGGTGTACATGAAATCGCTCATTTAGCCCTTTCTCATTTAGTGCCTTTTCAGGATTATGACTACCAAGATCAGAGAACGTCCTGGCTGTCCAGGTCCATGAGGCAGCCAGCACTCTGCTTTCCTGAGCTGAGAATGCAAGCCTGCCGCGTGGAACAGACCTGCTGCACATCAATCTGTATTCATTATGATACAGAACAGCGTCATATTTTCCCTGCCGCTGTAACCAAATACGCTTAAATCAGTTTGGAAATTCCATTTGAAATCCCCAGCAGGGATGCTGTTCTGAGCACAAACAGCCCCGTCTGACGTCCCCTCAGAAAACCCGCCTCACGCTCCTCCCTGCGCTCATGAAATCAGAACGGATCGCCCCGATATCAGAGTGAGCAGCCGGCTCAGCCCCCCGGCTGACTGTGCTGGTATTGATTACCCACCGGCCCCACACTGCACGCTGCAGACACCCTCAGTATCAGGAGGAATGTGAGCCGCGAGCGCGTTCTCCCGCGCTGACGCAGTGAGCAGCTCTCTCTGCTTACCCAACCGCTCCAGCAAGGGCTCTTTACCCAGCCTGCCTGTCTGTCTGTCTGTCTGTCTGAGGCTCTGTCTGTCCCTCTGTCTGTCTGTCTGTCTGTACATCTGTCTGTCTGTCTGTCCCTCTGCCTGTCTGTCTGTCTGTCTGAGGCTCTGTCTGTAGGTCCCTGTGCACGTGTGCACAAACAGAGAGAGAAATCCAGAAAGAGGTGTAGAGAGAACAAGAAAAACAATGACAAAGAGAGAGAGAGGGCAACGGTTTGCTAGAAAGCTCCCTTTTATAATACTGCCAAGTATCTCTCTCACACACACACACACACATACATACACACACGCTCTCACACACACAAACACACACACTCTCACACACGCACACACACACACTCTCTCTCTCTCACACACACACACATACACTCACACACACACAAACACACACACACATACACACACACACTCACACACACGCTCTCACACACACACACACACACACACACACACACACACACACACACACTCTCACACACACACACACACACACATACACACTCTCTCTCTCTCTCTCACACACTCACACTCACACACATACACTCACACACACACACACACACACACACACACACACACACACACACACACACACTCACACACACACACACACACACACACACACACACACACACACACACACACACACACACACACACACTCTCTCTCTCTCACACACTCACACACACACTCACACACACACACACACACATACACACTCTCTCTCTCTCACACACTCACACACACACACACACACTCTCACACACACACACACACACTCACACACACATACACACACGCTCTCACACACACACACACACACACACACACACACACACACACACACACACACACACTCTCTCTCACACACACACACACACACACTCACACACTCCGGTACCTGAGAACCCCAGTGTGCTGCTGGAGCGGCGGATGAGGCGCAGGCCCTCGGACCAGGAGCGGGATTTGGGCAGGCGGCGGAAGAGCCTGCCGAGCCGGCGGGACACCTGGCCGAAACAGGCGCTGGTCCCGGTCGCCGCCCGCCTCTCGGGCGTCATCCCGGCGGGCGGGGGCGCGGCGGGCGCTATCTGCGCGGGGCCGGCGGCATGCCCGCGCGGCGGTCCGGCGGCGGCGGGTCCCGGTGCGCTAGCGTGCGGAGGCTGCGGCACGGTCGCGCTGCGGTGCGAGCTGCTCCTGTCAGAGTCTCCTCTGAGCCCACCATCGCAGCCTGCCCTCGCTTTTGGGCTGCGCTCAGACACCCCGCGCCCCCCCACGCGCCCCCCCGGCTCCCCCCTCGCTCAGGCTGGCTATGGCGCACCCCGCTCCGTCCCCCCGGTTTTCCGCGCGCGGTGTCGGCTCCATGCACTGCAGAGCCCACACAGCCGCCAGCCTGCCGCTGCTGCCGCTGCTGCTGCCGCCGCTCGGTGCTCCGCTCATCCTTAAAGGCACAGCGACCCGCTTTGAGCCAGCAGCCTCCGCAGTGCCCCACACACACACCGCAGGACGGGGGGTCCCCTGAGACACCTCAGCACCTCCTGCTGCTGGACGCTCTGCAGAGGGGGGGACGTACCTGTACTCCCCCCCCCCCCCACCCCCTGTATGGACTCCCACCCAATCCACCCCTCCCCCCGATGAGAGAGTGATTCACGCAGAGCAGAGGAGGAGATTTAACGGAAATGATCTTCTCCATTTCTGCTATAAATAAGCAGCAGAGCCTGCAGCCCACTGCAGACTGCAAGTCCACACCCTCCTGATAAAAATGATCATTACGTGATGCTGTGTGTACTTCAGTCGTGCAGAGACACACAGACACACAGACACACACACACACACACACACACACACACACGACTGTGACAGGCTCACAGATGAGACAGTGGCTTTGGACATCAAGGCTAGCAAACTGACATCATCACCAAACCACCAAACACTTTTAGCTGCT
>NC_057945.1:41514735-41527235 GCF_018555375.3 Anguilla rostrata | reverse complement strand
GTTGTAACTAGGCAGCTGTTTCGTAGGTGACTTAGGTGCATTAACTGTCTTAACTACTGCTTGTATTTTTCCATAGACTGCGTTGTTGCCGTTCTCATTGTGTTAATGTTAATCAGTTTAACCTTCAGGGTCCAAGTTGAACTATGCGGTTGATCCCTGCACTTGGACCGGTACTTCTCTCTAGGGGTTTCGTCATACTTGTTCCTGGTTATGGTTATACACTTTGTTGTATGTCGCTCTGGATAAGAGCGTCTGCCAAATGCCTGTAATGTAATGTAATGTAATATATATATATATATATGTATATACACTGTGTATATACATATATACACACAATCGGAACTGTTCGCTCAAAGCGCTTCTCATGAATTCCAGGCAAAAGTATTCATGTTGTACATCAGAGACTGAATATTAATGAGTCACACTGTTACATCAGAGCCTGCATATTAATGAGTTGCACTGTTACAGCAGAGCCTGCATATTAATGAGTTGCACTGTTACAGCAGAGCCTGCATATTAATGAGTTACTCTGTTACATCAGAGCCTGCATATTAATGAGTTGCACTGTTACATCAGAGCCTGCATATTAATGAGTTACTCTGTTACAGCAGAGCCTGCATATTAATGAGTTACACTGTTACATCAGAGCCTGCATATTAATGAGTTACTCTGTTACAGCAGAGCCTGCATATTAATGAGTTGCACTGTTACAGCAGAGCCTGCATATTAATGAGTTGCACTGTTACAGCAGAGCCTGCATATTAATGAGTTGCACTGTTACAGCAGAGCCTGCATATTAATGAGTTGCTCTGGTACAGCAGAGCCTGCATATTAATGAGTTGCTCTGTTACAGCAGAGCCTGCATATTAATGAGTTGCACTGTTACAGCAGAGCCTGCATATTAATGAGTTACACTGTTACAGCAGAGCCTGCATATTAATGAGTTGCACTGTTACAGCAGAGCCTGCATATTAATGAGTTGCACTGTTACAGCAGAGCCTGCATATTAATGAGTTACTCTGTTACAGCAGAGCCTGCATATTAATGAGTTACTCTGTTACAGCAGAGCCTGCATATTAATGAGTTACTCTGTTACAGCAGAGCCTGCATATTAATGAGTTACTCTGTTACAGCAGAGCCTGCATATTAATGAGTTGCTCTGGACTGTTTTGCTCTTGAAGTTCAGACCACCTGAAGGAGAGCTCATGAACTCCAGATGGGGTGATTATGCAGCTGAGCTCTTATGTACTTATTTACACTGGCATTTACTCTTATTTTAGGCAACAAATACAGAACCAGACAGACAGAACTTATGAAGGTTTCAGATAATCACATCGTGCAAGCAGGAACAAAAAAAGCACATACGCACACACACACACACACACACACACACACATACATACAGGGGTTGTCCTTCAGCAGTGTCCCAGGACAATGCTTTAAACACAGCGCCCCCCCCCCCCCCCCGCCCAGGCCTCTCATGGGTCACTAATGCAAAGCACCTCCCACAAGACCACTTCATTTACACAATGCATGCTGGGAATTCACAGTGCCCAGTGTTGGAAAGCAAAAAACAAAATCAAGATATAGGATAAAAAAAGAAAAATATTAGCAATTCCAAAAGTTGGACAATAATTTTGTCAGAGAATACTGCTTCCCTCACCAACACCACCCCGACCCCCAAAAAAAACCCAAAAACAAACTCTCCTCAGCATAGAGTCTGCTTCAAAATGCAGACTCATTAAAGTGAACATACACAGAGAGCAGACCGAGCCTGGGGTTCGAGACCTGCGATACAGAGGCCAGTTCACCCCTCTGTGTGACACTGTGACTTTCATAAGGCTGTGTGACACTGTGACTTTCATAAGGCTGTGTGACACTGTGATTTTCATAAGGCTGTGTGACACTGTGACTTTCATAAGGCTGTGTGACACTGTGACTTTCATAAGGCTGTGTGGCACTGTGACTTTCATAAGGCTGTGTGACACTGTGACTTTCATAAGGCTGTGTGACACTGTGATTTTCATAAGGCTGTGTGACACCGTGACTTTCATAAGGCTGTGTGACACTGTGACTTTCATAAGGCTGTGTGACACTGTGACTTTCATAAGGCTGTGTGGCACTGTGACTTTCATAAGGCTGTGTGACACTGTGACTTTCATAAGGCTGTGTGGCACTGTGACTTTCATAAGGCTGTGAGGCACTGTGACTTTCATAAGGCTGTGTGACACTGTGACTTTCATAAGGCTGTTTGGCACTGTGACTTTCATAAGGCTGTGAGGCACTGTGACTTTCATAAGGCTGTGTGACACTGTGATTTTCATAAGGCTGTGTGGCACTGTGACTTTCATAAGGCTGTGAGGCACTGTGACTTTCATAAGGCTGTGTGACACTGTGATTTTCATAAGGCTGTGTGACACTGTGATTTTCATAAGGCTGTGTGACACTGTGACTTTCATAAGGCTGTGTGGCACTGTGACTTTCATAAGGCTGTGTGACACTGTGATTTTCATGTGAAAACTGATGGGAGGAGTTATATGGAAGATTAATGCACTGTACATCAACACTTATTTACACTGGCATTTACTCTTATTTTAGGCAACAAATACAGAACCAGACAGACAGAACTTATGAAGGTTTCAGATAATCACATCGTGCAAGCAGGAACAAAAAAAGCACATACGCACACACACACACACACACACACACACACGGGTTGTCCTTCAGCAGTGTCCCAGGACAATGCTTTAAACACAGCGCCCCCCCCCCCCCCGCCCAGGCCTCTCATGGGTCACTAATGCAAAGCACCTCCCACAAGACCACTTCATTTACACAATGCATGCTGGGAATTCACAGTGCCCAGTGTTGGAAAGCAAAAAACAAAATCAAGATATAGGATAAAAAAAGAAAAATATTAGCAATTCCAAAAGTTGGACAATAATTTTGTCAGAGAATACTGCTTCCCTCACCAACACCACCCCGACCCCCAAAAAAAACCCAAAAACAAGCTCTCCTCAGCATAGAGTCTGCTTCAGAATGCAGACTCATTAAAGTGAACATACACAGAGAGCAGACCGAGCCTGGGGTTCGAGACCTGCGATACAGAGGCCAGTTCACCCCTCTGTGTGACACTGTGACTTTCATAAGGCTGTGTGACACTGTGACTTTCATAAGGCTGTGTGACACTGTGATTTTCATAAGGCTGTGTGACACTGTGACTTTCATAAGGCTGTGTGACACTGTGACTTTCATAAGTCTGTGTGGCACTGTGACTTTCATAAGGCTGTGTGACATTGTGACTTTCATAAGGCTGTGTGACACTGTGATTTTCATAAGGCTGTGTGACACCGTGACTTTCATAAGGCTGTGTGACACTGTGACTTTCATAAGGCTGTGTGGCACTGTGACTTTCATAAGGCTGTGTGACACTGTGACTTTCATAAGGCTGTGTGGCACTGTGACTTTCATAAGGCTGTGAGACACTGTGACTTTCATAAGGCTGTGTGACACTGTGACTTTCATAAGGCTGTGTGGCACTGTGACTTTCATAAGGCTGTGAGGCACTGTGACTTTCATAAGGCTGTGTGACACTGTGATTTTCATAAGGCTGTGTGGCACTGTGACTTTCATAAGGCTGTGAGGCACTGTGACTTTCATAAGGCTGTGTGACACTGTGATTTTCATAAGGCTGTGTGACACTGTGATTTTCATAAGGCTGTGTGACACTGTGACTTTCATAAGGCTGTGTGGCACTGTGACTTTCATAAGGCTGTGTGACACTGTGATTTTCATGTGAAAACTGATGGGAGGAGTTATATGGAAGATTAATGCACTGTACATCAACACACGGCCCTTTTCATAAATGTCCATGGAAACCAAACTACTTATGAGGTCTGGTCAAAAAAGCGACACAAAAGGAAACAAGTGCGCATATACACACAGGCAGACACACACACACACACAGATGATTGCCTCACAGATGCTGGATTTAAACTGAGGTCTGAACTGGCTTCATTGGCACTGAGCTTGAGGGGACCCTGCTTAATGGTGCCCTCAGCAGGTATGCACACGGCACAGAGACGCCACCACCATGCTACACAAACATCGGAGTCAAAGCCGTCACGCCAACGCGAGCAGGGGAGGGCAAATTACATCGTCCGACTGAAATTAGTTTATCCTTTACCCTTCTCCTTTCTACGAGATAGGAGAAAAAACTAACCCTTACCAGCTCGTGTTTTAGCCCAACACTGTAACATAATACATACTCATAACTTTAACATCTGTTTCTGTGAGGGGTTTTTACAATGAAAACAAATATCGTCAGCGAGGGCAGGTTACCAAAACGTTAAGTATATGTTCCGGAACTTTGAAAACAAAGTTACGTTGCTCTTTCTCCTGTTGACGGAAAACGTGATTCATTGCTGCGCTGTTGTGTTCATTCCTTGTTTACAAATGTAAACACACCAGCCCGGGTCATATAACATCGCTGTCTAAAACGCACCCCCCTGCTTTTACGTACGTTTATCTATATCTGTACGCGGTCACACAATACAACTGATCAGCACTTAAGCCGAAACCTAAGTTTTAAAAACACCAGCACTTAATGTACAAACAAACTTGCCACAATGCAGCTCGAGCCCGTTCTGTAATTTTGGTGAAATTCGCAATAACGCGACCGTAAGGGCGCCGCTTACTTTTGCACGTCAGGGCCCGGGCGCTGACTTGATGGTTGCACGCATCACACCAGTCGCGTGCCACCGATCTGGGGGAGAAAAGATGTCCCTCTCCCTTCTCCGGCTTTACTCTCGGGTCCTCCTGGCTGAAGATGGACCAAGCCTCCCTCCTCGGGGGGTCGTTCCGCATCATCTTCACGACTCCTGACCTGCCTTGCGTTAGAACGGGCATCCTGTTAGAGAGGTGCCACCCCCCGCTTTCGTCGCTCAGGGACCTGAAATCTAGATTTTGATGCACGGTGATCTGGGACGAACGCTTCCCTCCAGGTCTGTGGAAATGTGTGTGGCCATTCGCAGAACCGTTTGACTTGGACGCCTTGGTGTCCTTAACGGGATTCTTCTCGAGGCTGCAAACTTGCACGCAACTCGTGTCCCCGTCACTTTTATCGATGCTACGCTTCAGTTTCTTCGGGTTCCCATTCTCTCCGTCTTTGCGGGTCTGATTTTGCGATGCGTGCACCGCGTCCTCCGCTACTGTCAATACCGCCCGCAAGTCGCCGCATTTTGAACAACTCCCAGTATAATTGTTGCTGTCTGCCACCACGACGTATGAATTGCGTGGATCCTGAACATGGTCAACGACGTAACTCATACGGACTGCGTTCTCGGTCGCCCCGCGGTGTCCTGGGAGATGAGAATGATTTAAGGATGCTGAAGGTCCAAAGACTGCGGCTCCGGTCCCCACAGTACGACTCTCTGTCGCGACTGCACTCCTCGGGGACTTAATTTCACTGGACGATTTCCTTAATATTTTCTTCTTCTCGTTCGACGTCAGCTTCTGCATAAAGATCTGCTGATCGACGTGCTGCTCTAGAGTTAAAGACGCCATTGCTGTTCTCCGGACGAGCAACAGAGCAAATGTAAATTAAATTGGAGCGGCAGCCAGCGTGTAGTGACGCACGCGCCCAGGGAAAGCCTTTAATATGCGACAGGGGGCCGAGTCGCGCGCTCTTAAAGAGAACGCGAGCCTGCCCCTTCCTACCGCAAAATCACCCAACGGGGAATTTCACAGCTCAACCAGAAGAATGAATCTGAGTTGATACAAAACGAATTCAGAAAACATTGCTTGAAATACAAGCGATTTTATTATAATTCCCACATCAATAATAGAAAACACTATCCGCATCATAAATTAAGGTATTAATAATGATGAGCTTAATTTAAAATGAACGGATTAATTTTTCTAAGTAGCATACATCGACCGAATCAGTGCCAATATCCGCATAATATTAAACAAAAACAAGCGAGAAAATGAAATACAATTCAAAATGAAACACAATTAATAAGCGGTTATAAATATGGATTTATTCTATATATACTTTATGTAATGAATAAACCATCGCAAAATGTCACAAAAACATACGAACTGCATTTGAAAATACACGCAGTTAAGCACCCAACACCTGCTGAATAAATTTATTTCGACGGCTTTAATGTCTACAAATGAACCAACATTTAAGCGGTGGGAGTTGTAAACTCTGGACATACACAAATCGATGAAGAAAAAAATCAGTATTACTTTCGAACACAGTTTTATTTGCATATTCGTGATGTTAGAAATGTGTTATTTTCAAAATATGTAAACATACAAGTCCCGTTTACTTCTATGACCAGAACTTCACCGCTTAGAGGAAAGGTAACAAATTTCCATGTGAAAATACGCGTTCGTGCAAACCACAAGGCGGGGTGTTCTCTTTTATCTGGTAGTCCCCCCAACTACGACAGGAATTCCCCCGCATTCTTCTGCACGATACTTTCTCTTTCACACCAGTAACGTCGTTTTACGCGCTTTGTGGACATCCCTTTGAATGTGACGTAGGCTACTTTCATCCTTGTTAAACTCAATATTCGCGGACATGTTCATCTGAGATCAGAGTTCTGGATGTTTTAAGAGCTGAATGAGATGAACTGCCTCGACACGTTTTCATAAGACGGACAGACGCTGCATTTAATGTTCAGCAGCTCGATTTTGGCTGGGCTGAGAATTAATCGAGAGCAAAACATGTTTCCAAAAACAGCCACTCAGACTCAGACACTGAGATGTACAGTATTTATATTTATAGTTTCCCCCAAAGCAATTCGTTATTCCATCACATTCTTGGACAAAAAATCTATTAACATACCAATGAAAGTCTACAATGCACCATCCTAGTTGACCAGCTGTTATAAACACAAAGCTTCATTTTTAATCCCTTAATCATGTGGTCTAACATGATTATTTATTTATTTACTCATTCATTTAATACCAAGAAAGAATTTCATGGTACTTGTTCATTACAGTGCAATATACATTTTATCCATGAACAACACAAAATATTTCTCAATATCCAGTCTACAGTCCTTGGTGTGATACGCTGCAGAAGCCTAACAAAGCACATGTACTGCCGCTCACTAAAAATCACATACTCAAGAAACATAGAAGAAAACAAACTAATTTAAACTCCAGTGGATGTTTAAATGGCAAAAGTGAAGACAAAGGTTTTTCTGGAAAATATCCCTCAAATTCATTCCAGTCCAGTGCCTGCTTTGGAGCATGCATATCATGGGCGAAAGTGCACAGAACAGAACCAAACCAAGAAACGATAAATGCCGCATTCCCGAACTCCACGGAGACGGGGCGGGGCAGACACGGAGCCGCAAACCGCACCGTAAACCAGGGGACTCCGATGTTCTGCTCACCATGGCAACCAGCACACCTGTACTGAACGAACTCTTCTGACGATCCATACAGCACTTACAGGCGCGCGGCTAATTCTCAAAATGACATTAATAGTGTGAGTGGCAGCTTTCAGACGTCCATTCAGTGGGAACACTACATGTGTGACTGAGCAACGAGTAAGCCATATGGGCAGCTAAAATACAGTTTATACACATCGATGTGTGTTGTACTGGACCTGCCTCGACAGTCTACCCTACACAACTGCTGCTATTGTATAAACACAAGGCCTACAAGGTCAATGGCCTCTAAAATTGCAGAGGTTCAAAAAAAAAAAAAAAAAAAAAAGGTTAAAATCCTGAAGAATCCACTCTTAATTTAAAGGACCAGTGCGAGCACACATATGCCTTGTTGGCAAAACAAAGAGACGTGTATATTCAAGTGAACTCAGAGCACCTGAGATTTCTGCTCATACCCTGACTCCCAAAATAAAAAGTGCTCTGATTCCAAAAGTGTGCACCACCCTGTTCCAAACACTGAAAGACTCCCTCCAGAATCCACTTGGCGGCCAATCAGATCCCTGGACCAGTGTTCATTGACCCCAGGCTGCAAAGACAAGATCACACACTGGTTATCCACAGTAAGTCCTAATCACACAGCTGACAGATGGAACAACGCTAACAGCACTTCCAAAAAAAAAAACTGCAACCCGTGCAAGTTCAGCGGGAGAGCTATGCTCAGATCCTCAGCTGACGGAGGGAGCTCCTACATCACAGACAGCTGAGTGGGACCCAGTACATGGCAACGGGCTGGCTTTTCTGCAACAGTATAAGAATGGGTGAGGTCACCAACTAAACAACTGTGCCAAAGTTCTGAAGCATGATGGGAGGTGTAGTCCATAGCGAGAGATTTATTAGTACACTGCTCTGGACTTCATCTCCCATCAACACCTCCGTGAAAAGGTATGTTAAAGCAGTGGTTCTCGCACTCAGTCCTGAGCATTAGCACTGTGAGTGAGGCTGCAGTATTAAATGTTCTGTAATGCTAACTGAGCGTTAGCACTGTGAGTGAGGCTGCAGTATTAAATGTGCTGTAATGCTAACAGAGCGTTAGCACTGTGAGTGAGGCTGCAGTATTAAATGTGCTGTAATGCTAACAGAGCGTTAGCACTGTGAGTGAGGCTGCAGTATTAAATGTGCTGTAATGCTAACAGAGCGTTAGCACTGTGAGTGAGGCTGCAGTATTAAATGTGCTGTAATGCTAACAGAGCGTTAGCACTGTGAGTGAGGCTGCAGTATTAAATGTTCTGTAATGCTAGCAGAGCATTAGCACTGTGAGTGTGGCTGCAGTATTAAATGTGCTGTAATGCTAACTGAGCGTTAGCACTGTGAGCGTGGCTACGGTACCTCTCGATGATGCTATTATTGTACTGCAGTTCCTGAGCAACAGACTCCATCTCCTCCTTCAGCCTGTTCATCCTAAAACACACAACACAACCCACTCAATCTCAAAATCACCCAACACAATCCACTCAGTCTCAAAACCACCCAACACAATCCACTCAGCCTGAAAACCACCCAACACAATCCACTCAGCCTGAAAATCACCCAACACAATACACTCAGTCTCAAAATTATCCAACACGATCGACTGAGTCTCAAAATTACCCAACACGATCGACTGAGTCTCAAAAGTACCCAACACAATCTGCTCAGTCTCACAACCACCCAACACAATCCACTCAGTCTCAAAACTACCCAACACAATCCACCCAGTATCAAAACCACCCAACACAATCCACTCAGCCCGAAAATCACCCAACACAATCCACTCAGTCTCAAAACCACCCAACACAATCCACTCAGCCTGAAAAATACCTAACACAATACACTCAGTCTCAAAACTACCCAACACAATCCACTCAGTCTCAAAATCACCCAACACAATCCACTCAGTCTCAAAACCACCCAACACAATCCACTCAGCCTGAAAACCACCCAACACAATCCACTCAGCCTGAAAATCACCCAACACAATCCACTCAGCCTGAAAATTACCCAACACGATCGACTCAGTCTCAAAATTATCCAACACGATCGACTGAGTCTCAAAAATACCCAACACAATCTGCTCAGTCTCACAACCACCCAACACAATCCACTCAGTCTCAAAACTACCCAAAACAATCCACCCAGTATCAAAACCACCCAACACAATCCACTCAGCCTGAAAAGCACCCAACACAATCCACTCAGTCTCAAAACCACCCAACACAGTCCACTCAGCCTGAAAAATACCTAACACAATACACTCAGTCTCAAAACTACCCAACACAATCCACTCAGTCTCAAAATTACCCAACACAATCCACTCAGTCTCAAAATTACCCAACACGATCCACCCAGTATCAAAACTACCCAACACAATCCGCTCTCTCAATTTATTACAGAGCCCAGAATGTGGCTGCAGGGCAGTATCTGGCACATGGATCCTCTAGAGACAGCCGTGAATAAATGACTCTTTATTACACACCTGACCGTAAAAATGGGATCACATGCCATTCATCCATTCATTCATTCTTTCCCCAGTGCTGAGCTCTGGCGCCACACTACAGCCAGTGAGCCCGTAAGCAGACATCTGGCAGCTCTGTGTGTCCCTTACAGGCACCCATCCGCCCACCTGTGGATCATGTGATCCTTGTCCTTCCGTCCGTCTGTGATCTGTAACCTCCCCATCCCGTGCTGGAAACTGAGGAGGACTGCGTCCAGGTCCTGGGAGGACAGGTGAGGACAGGTATCAACAGGGATGCACAAGTATGAACAGGTACAAACGGGTATGAAAGGTACGAACAGGTACCAAATTTTACAATTACACTCATAAACATGAGCAATACAAACTACAGCCTTACAGACTGTCCTCAAACACATTCTCAGCATGCAGGGTTAATACTGGTTTAGGTTTATGAGTTGAGGCCTTGATTACCATTCAGTGTTCAGGGAAAGTGAGCACATGCACACACACACTCACACACACACACACACACAATCACACGCACACACAATCACACACACACTCACGCACACACACACGCACACACACACACTCTCACACAATCACACACACACTCACGCACACACACACGCGCACACGCACACGCACACACACACACACACACAATCACACACACACACACACACACACACACACACACACACACACACCTTGCTCTGCTGCTCCTCGTACTCTTGCAGGTGACCGACCAGCTGAAGTAAAGAATTGCCGAAGTCCCTGAGCTGGGACTGGATCTCGTGCAGAACGCTGCGGACATGAGGAAAGCAAATCAGCCCCTCCAGCAGCCCCGCGTCCCCACAGCGCACTGAGCCCCGCGTCCCCACAGGTACCCCACAAACCCGGCAGATCAGCCCCTCCAGCAGCCCCACGTCCCCACAGCGCACTGAGCCCCGCGTCCCCACAGGTACCCCACAAAACTGTGTGTCCTGCACAGGGACAGTAATCACACACAACGCTGCGCAGGTCAAACGCTCACCTGGTCCAGGACCCAGCTAACGCCAGAACATCCCGGTATTTCTGCAAGCTCTCCTCCCTCAGGAGCAACTTCACCTTTTTAATGTTGCTGGAGAGGTTAATCCTGCGGAGACAAACGCACAACAGCGTGGGTACGAGCGGGAGAAGCACAACGCAATAACGCAATAACACAATAACGCAACAACGCAATAACACAATAACGCAACAATGCAATAACACAATAACGCAATAACGCAGCCAAGCTTCTTACTTTTCAAACTTGTGAATCTGTTCCTCATTGTAGTTGAGCTCTAGGACGGAAAGCAGAGTTAGACGTAACGCCTTCAGGATGGAAGCCACAGCCTTTTCACAAACGAGTTCTCGCCCCTTACTGTCTGTCCTTTTAGAAGCTGACTTTCAGCAGTGGGGTCTCCTGAGGGCTGTATCTGCCAGTATCAGTCCAGCAGAGCACGGCTAGAACTGCTGCTGCCCTTCACGGTCTGAAATACTCATTTCCTTCTGCTCCCATAATGCACAGCAGGATGGTTTTCTTACAGTGCAAACAACGAGCAGAACTAATCCAGCTGTCATCTCATCAAAACCTATCCCAGCATCCTCCCTGACAGAAGCGGGTCGTTGATCCTTTTCTGCTGAACTCTCATGCGATATTTCACAAGCTTTACATAGTGAGCGTCCATCTTAGCCTGACAGCTATGAGCGCAGCCAATGAGAGAGAGGCAGACTTACTCCCCATCGAGCGGTCCTTTTTGTACTGCTGGTGCACCTCTGTGATCTTCTCCAGCAGGAACGCCATCTTCTGGGTACTGCACCAACGGAAAGGTCAAAGGTCAGGAGGCACCGGGTCCATTAACGGTCAATACGCTCATTTTGTTACTGAAAAAGCAGCTTTTGTGTCCAACAGCCCAGTTAAACAGCAGAATAATTCACCCGGGATCCTTCACCAGATCAGTCCCTGTAATCTGACCCTACTCACGAGAGCATCAGCAGAATTATGAAATCAAAATGGCTCCAGTGACCTCATTTTTAAAAGAATAACTGTGGAAATTGTGCACTAATCATGATGAAGGACAGACAGACAGCCAGGCCTCACGTTACAGTGCTACTCAAGTGCAAGGACACGCCCCGGTGCCCGATGCCCACTGCCCTGTTCCCGATGCCCACTGCCCTGTACCCGCTGCCCTGTGCCCACTGCCCTGTGCCCACTGCGCTGTGCCCTGTGCCCGGCGCCCACTGCCCAGTGCCCGGCGCCCACTGCCCTGTGCCTAATGCCCGCTGCCCTGTGCCCGATGCCCGCTGCTAGGTCCTCGGTGCCCTGTGCCCAATGCCCGCTGCCCTGTGCCTGATGCCCGCAGCCCGCTGCCCGGTGCCCACCTCTTGTCCTCTGCCAGCACCTCGGCCCTGCGGGACAGCTCGGTGTGCAGCTGGTCCAGCTTGTTCTTAAACTCCTGGATCCTCCTGGCGTAGACCGCCAGGCTCTCCGGGATCTGCAGAGCGGAAGCCCAGCTTCAGGAGGAGGAGTCTGAACACCGCTCACCCACAATTCCCCAGAATTACAGAGCAAACCA